>NW_005871470.1:819936-858859 GCF_000147115.1 Myotis lucifugus
CCCCACCCCCCACCCCTCTAAAAGAGAGTCAAACCATCTTAACTACATTTCAGTAACCCTCAATTCGCCTTATCAATCGTCCTCTTGCTCCGTCCTATCCCGCCTCCCCCCCTCCACCGCACTACACACGCACCACGCTATAAAATCCACCCCACTTCAACCCACATCAAAGCACTCCGACCTGACGCGCCCGGACCAGTCCCACCCCAGGCCACCCCACCACGAGCCCTTCTATCCCAGAACCAACCCTGGAACTTACCATTTAATAAAGTCATGATCTTTTTACTTTTATCTTTGTTATTTTTTGCCATGGGTTATTTTGTTGCCCCCTTTTATAAAGTTAAATTATTTATTTATGCATTTCTATTATTTCTGCACTTACTATTGATAATGATGATATTTGTATCTTGTTTAGATTCAGCGTTGGTCACATTCCATGAAGCTTGACATGTTTTCACTGCCATTATTTTGTAAGTAATCTGCAACTATGGCTGTGAGTTAAATCTAACCAGCAAAGCAAATGAATAGAAGAGAGAGTTGTTGATTTCCTCTTCTGGGACTCTTGAGTTTTTCATAATTTGTATTAGTGTGATTTATTTAATACATTATTCTTATCATGTTACTATAATTTTTCAGATCCTTATTTGACTAACAAATTAGTCAAATCCAGAGGATGTTAAAATCTCCCACTATAATTAAAATAATTGTATTGTCTTATCGTATTGCTTTTGTATATCTGAGAGTTTTAGCTTCAAATATTTTGATGCACTGTTATTTGGCACATAACTTTTTTTGAGGGGAGAGGGGTAATTATAATTTTTATTAGTATCAAATGATTCAATTTGTCATTTAATTTTTTGCATTAAAAGACATTTATCAGATTGAAAGATTCATATTGCCAAGTTATACAAGGCATATGAATTTATATTTAATCTTCTAGGTCATGTATTTTAGAACTATGTCTTTTAAAAATAGCATGTAACCGGATTTTAATATTTGATTCAACCTCAGCATTTATCTTTTAATAATAATTTGTTTAATTTACTTTTTTCTTCAGAAAGTATTCAACTAGTATTTTATTAGCAATTACCTTTACATTTTAAAAAATAATTTGAGCTTCTTTTTCTTCACTTAGATCATAAACTGAGGCAATGTTCACTGGTCCCTTCCTAAGTAAAATAAGGAAAATAACATGATAACTCTCTCTACTCCTTTAAAATAATTTCCAGTGCGAGATTATATCATTCAGAATTCTTGACCAACATTATATTAGTAGTTTTATCATCTCTTTTGGGAATTATTTTTACATTTCATTGCCTTTGCATAAACAGATTTACATTAATCATTTAGACCAGTGATTTCCAATCGTTTTCAACTCATGGCACACATAAACTAATTACTAAAATTTGTAGCGCACCAAAAAATATATGTTTTGCCTATCTGACAAAAAAATAGGTATAATTTTGATTCGTTCACCCTGGATGGCTGTTGTGTTGGCTGTTGTCAGTTTTTAATTTGACAATCTAAGGGAAGAGGTCAGAGCCTCTGACTACACATCAGGTAGTGCAGGCTGTAAAATGCCTACGGCCAGCGGGTTGAAATTCACTCTTAGACCAGAGACCAGCCGTGCTCGCTGCCAGGCCTTGGATACCACCACTGCCCAGGACTCGGCTCCCTGGGTGTGTTGTTTCGGTGCCTCTCCTGAGGAGCTCAGGTACCCCCAAGCTGGAAAACGGATGTGTGTGGAATTTTCTTCATCCTTGAAATTCAAGAAATTCACTAGGCTGTTGATTTCTACCCTTAATGATTTCAACGGCTTTCATAACTTTACTCACCAAGTTGTGCTTCAATTGTATTGTTTGTTGGATACGTTATTTTAGGGATTCTTCCTTCATGTCCAACATTTTCTGCTAAGAAATCACACATGAAATTGCATTAGAATCACATACAATACATTCCCAATTACTTTAATGTGATAATAGCATTAAAAAACTTGCAGACCCTCAAAAAACATTTGTCAAAAAAAATCAGAACTCATGTCGTGACAGTGTCACTCTATAAATGCATATTTTTAAACCAAAAATAATTGAATTGTTAAGGAAAAAACCTAAAAGCTGGCCTACCAAGAGAATTTGCTTTGCCATTATATTGTATATCATAAAAGGCTAATATGCAAATTGTCTCCTCTACCGGGAGTTCGACCAGGGGGCGGGGCTGGCTGGCCAACCTCCCATGTCCCCTCCCCCAAGCTGGCCCAGCCTGATTGGCCCTGATCAGGGTGGGCTGGCCAGACCCCACACGTGCACAAATTCGTGCACTGGGCCTCTAGTATTTACATATTTGGTATAAATATAAACTGATGAGATCTATATATATAAAACCCTAATATGCAAATAGACTGAACAGCAGAACAACCAAACAACCAAACAACTGGTCACTATGACGTGCACTAACCACCAGATGGCATGCACAGAACATGGCGGGTGTCAGCCTTGGCAGGATGGTGGAGCAGGTGAGCAGGAGCACCAGACCAAGGCAGGGCACCCGTCGCTGTCATCTGGGTGAGCCTCTGGTGGTTACTGACAATTCTTTACTCCCGCATGCCCTGGTCCTGCCTGGCGCTTGCACCTGCTGCCAGCACTGGTCCCAGTCACACCCGCTGGTCCCGGTTGCTTGGCACCGTCAGCAGGTGCGAGCGGCAGCTGCTGACCTCAATTGTCCCTGAGAGCTTCTCCACCTCCCCCTGCTCCTGGGGGGTGATCTGAGCAGCAACCGCCGCTCACACCCACTGATGGTGCCGGCCCCGCTCGCACCCGCTGCTGGGCGGGGTCCATGCCGTCAGCACATGGGAGTGGCAGCAGCACTGGGAGCAGGGCTGCCAGCAGACGGGACCAGAGGCCACTGTGGGAGGGGCCAGGTGGGGGCACAGAGGATGGGCTGAGACCCACCCCTGTGCCCACTGCAGCCTCACAGCCCACAGTTCCTTTCAAGGTGCACGAATTCGTGCACTGGGCCCCTAGTTATGTAATAAAAATCTCTGATAATCTAAATATACTTCTAAAGCATTGGCTATTATTAAAGCTCTGGCCTAGGTCCTAGATAGAAACAATGACCCTAATGTCTTGTCTTTAGTCCATTCCTCCGTCCCCCCAACCCTGCTTTTTCATGTCTTTCCTGTCCTTTCCCTCCTGTTTTTTTTTTAGCTCTATCATCCCTACACACCACTTTATAATTGCCTACCTTATATGACATGGACCCCCTCACCCTTTCATCTTTCTGTACTTCTCTTCCTCATTTGTCCACCAAAATTTAACAGTCACTCTCTTAGTCCCATATTCTTCCTATCCATTTGGTGGGATGTGGAAGTTATAAAAAAGGAAACTAGGAAAATGCAAAAACATACATCTTTTATATGGCAATAATATTTGCACCTTCTACAAACTATTCAGATTCAGTACATCCCAAACAGAAATCATCACCAGCTAGATAATTGCCGCCTTCCACATGACCACACACATCTAAAATCTAAAAGTCATTCTAGGCAACAGCTTTTCCTTCACCTTCTTCAAATGACCAATCACCAAGTCAAACTAATTTTACCTCTTAACATTTCTCAGTCTGTGACTACTTACTCCTAAACCCTCTATTTTCTACTCTCTACTCTTTCCCTAGTCACTCTCGTTTACATACAGCTCTTCAATTACCACCTCAAGGCCGGTGACCTTGTAAGCTGTACTATCTCCAGTTCTTTCTCTAAGATCCAGACCCACATAGGCTACAGCCTCCTCAGTGTCTCCACTTGAGCAACTCAAAACCACCATGTACTCACTTTATCCATGTACTCATTTTATCCGTGTACTCACGTTATCCATGTACTCACATTCTCCATGTACTCACATTCTCCATGTACTCACTTTGTCCATGTACTCACTTTATCCATGACCAAACTCATGATCACATTCCTAACCCCAGTTTTCCTCTAACGTTACCTTATTTTATTGAATAATATCATCATCCAATCTCTTGTGTATGCCCAAAAGCCTAGCGACCTTGATCTTGCCACATCCCTCACTTCACATTCAATCCTACATGAAGACCTGTGGATTTACCTCCTAAAATGCCTCTAATCCATCACATCACACCCCTCCATCTTCAGGGCCATCATGTTGCCTGTACCTACTTGACATTGCACTTGCATTTCTTCACCTGCCTACTAACCGCCACTCCTGTTTCTGAGGGATCATCCTGTGCACAGCAGCCACAGTGAGCTTTCCGCAATGTAAGTCACATCAGCTAGCCTGCTCTCAACCTCTCTGCCATTTTTCGTAGGATAGATCCATACTTCCCGCTTTAGATTGCATATTCCCACCGAATCTTGGCTCCTGACTATTTCTCCAACTTTATAACCCAACATGATTTCCATCACTCACCATAGCTCCAGCCAACCTGTCTGCTTTCCATCCTTCAGAAACGCCATTGTCTGTCTTGTTATAGGGCCCTCACTTGGACTGCGCCCTCAGTCTCAAAAGAGCTCACCCATTCCACCCCTCAGTGAATACTCCTGCCCATCGCATCACCAGTATCAGGAAGCTTTCCCTGACTTCAATGGGTCCTTGTCTGTTTGCTCTATCTCCCTTTCCTTCATTGCATTAATGTCCTTAGTTGTTATCATTAGCACACTCTCGGATAAATTTCTCCCTCCCTCCCTGCTCAGGCTTCAAAGCCCTGGCAGAGCAGGGACCTGGCTGCTTTCCTCACCATCATGTTCTCTCTGCTTAGCACAGGACCTGGCCTTGTTAGGCACTGAGTGAAGAGTCGCTGAATGACTGCCTGAGAAGAAGCCCTACCGCTTCCATCCAAGTTTAGATGATCAACACTCTTCTGGACATTGAAGAAGCATTCTAAATGGTCCAGGCCTCAGACCCTCTTCAACTCCTGCCCAAACCATCTCAAAACTTTCACCATCACAAACACAGCCTTGTCGCTCTGTACTTGCACCCGACCCAGGGCTCTTCAGAAGCAACATGATACGCCTGCATGTGACCGGTCCCCTTGGCCTTGCCCATGTGACCCTGTGGCCTCCTCACCTTGTACTTACATATGCTCTGTCTAGATTAGTTTTACATCCAACATAATCTACAATGGCAGACACTTCTATGCTTTGCCTTCTTTCTCTCTGCCCCTCCTCGCTCTTCTTTATTTCTATAAACCCTACTCATCCTTCACAGTTCAGCTCAGATGACATTTCTTTTCTGAAGCCTTCAGGCCATTTACTTGCCACCATGGGGCAACTTCTGAATGTTTTCCTGCTCCCTCAGACACTGTCTATAACGGTCCTCACCACATAATGTGAAATGCTCCCTAGCTCCACTACCACGAGGCTGAGAGCTTCTCAACAGAAAAAACAAAGTGTAGTTTTTAAAATTTTTTGTTTATCAAATTTTAACAATTTGGGGTATACAATAGATCAAAATAAATGTTTACTTCAAATACATAAAATCAGACTCTTGGACTCAGTGACCTCTGACTTATTCTTCAGATGCCTTTGAAACTTTGCCTTTCAAAGAGTTCCCTCTGCTACAGATAAAACTAAAGTATAGGAGTAGTCGATCATTCAGTTCACACATAGATCTGCGCCTAACGTGGGCCAGGCACTGGGTTCAGTGTTAGGGATTCAACTGTGACCAACACAAAGTGCCTACTTTCAGAGTTGTATCACAGCATAAAACCCAAAGCATAAAAATCGTAACAACTAATGCAATTAATTTTCACAGTTCAGGGGCTCCAGGTGGGAAGCAGGAAGCCACTCAAGCTGGACACACCTCCTCAGACAGCCACACCATCAAGAAATCTCTAAGCATTCCCAGGACATGAAGGCTGACAGAAATCAGTGACAGACATGAAGGGGCAAGGCAAAGACATGCATACAGACATGTGCTATATGGAATTGTTCGCCTACAGTTTACATAATGTTATTAATCAATGTTACCCAATAAATTTAATGTTAAAATAAAGATGTATTTAGCCTTCAGTTCTTCCCATTTAGAGGAGTAAATATAGAAAACAACTCTCTACTGGGAAAAAAGCCAAGGCAGCAAGCAGAAGCACCTGCTGAGTGTGTTAGAGAGAACCTGCTGCCCGGCCCTGCGGCCTGGGTTCAGCCTGTGGCCTCCACTAACCACTTTGTAAGGACAGGAGGCCTTCTCCTCCCGAACCTCTGCAAGCTTAATGGCTCAAGCGACATTGCTAGTTCGGGTTTCTTCTACCCCTAAGATTCGGCTTTAAAATTTTCAGGGCATATGCTTAAGAAATCCAGCTCTCTGGGCTGAGAACTAAGACCCCATGGGCATGAGGCATCCTGGAACCAATTTCAGAGACCAAAGCTGGCATGGCCACCGAAAGAGTCACACCAGTGAGGGCTCAGGGAAACAGAGTAATTTTCACAATATCCACCACTTACTAAATCTCTATTCTTGGCCAGGCATCCCAATAGCTACTCTACATACAGGATGTGTGTGTGTTTCAATTACAGTGGACCAAGGGTTTTGCGTATTCTGTTTTCTCAGATGAGGAAATTAAACTGCTCATGTCTCATTCTTTCTACCCTCTGATTCTAATAGTGACATGTGAGAACCTGCTAACCTTTGAGGCATAATAATCCCTCGTTTGGAAAAACTGCTGTTTGAAACTGCTGTTTGAAATTCTCTGCTATTTTTAGATAGTCCCTTGCTCTGTAAGTCAGCTATGTTATTTTTAGACAGTCTCTTATTCTATAAAATATAACTTTGTTTTTTAGCTTGAATAATAGAAAAGATAAACTTAACTGTCTGACCTTGCAAGCTAGCCATCTAATGTAAGGGGCTGATATGCTGATACTGATAATATTCTCATGCCAGGTATTTGTTAGATATGATATGTACTCAAGGTTACAAGTTGTCTGTATAGATATGACAGGTGTTTGTTAGATATGATATATATTCAAGGTTACAGGCTGTTGGCAATAATAACTTACACAAAAACCTAGAAGGATATAAAAAGGGAATACTCCTTCGTTTGTTCAGAATTTGACAGATATTCTGCTCTGAACCCGCATACAATAAAAAACTCCTAATTAATTGACTTGTTAAGGCGTCTTGTATCTAGTTCGCTGATTTACAATACAACACCTTCAGGAGAATCAATCACTCGTCTCAAAGTCAGAGCGCCATCTCCCACAGAGCCGCAGGCTCAGGCAGTGACCATGAGCATACTTACTGACATTCACGGCAATTCTCCGGGACACAGTGAACTGCCTCCCTGCATGTGTCAGGCTGGCTTTGCAGGCATAGCTCCCTCTGTCTTCCTCCGAAACATTGTTCACTGACAGCTTTAGTTTCCAATAAGTGAAACGCTCTCCTTTAATCTCTTTACAGTCCTAAAGATTAAAAAAAAAAAGAAAATTCAACTCAAAGAGCATTTTGGGATCAGTCACATTCCCAGTTGGCAGCATTCCATAAACCGTGAGGAGATACAAGAAACTGTGTGGCCCCTAGACGTTAGGTAGTGTATAACCTAACTGAAGTCTGTATAATGCTCTCCAGGAAGAGTTGACAGAGAACGTTTAACAGGCTGAAGTGAGTGTTACAAACATTCAGTCTAATGGGAGTCGATGGACAGAGACTATGCCGGCTGGAGGAAGACTCCATGGAGGAAGACAGGCTGGGCCATAAATGCGTCCAGTGGGAGGATGTGAACAGGCAGAGTCCTCCACCCGCAGGGCCTTCTCTCCCCATGGGCCACCATCTGATGGCACCACGCCCCTTGGCCAAGGCCTGCTTCACTGTGTCACAGGCCCTGTTGTACCTGCACTTCTCAAGGGTTGGCCTTTTCAGAGGTCAAAAATAACTCATTCCCAGCCTTCTATTTGGACCATAGTCAACGTGTGCTGACGAGGTTTATGAACAGCAGACGCCAGGCCACTTCTCACACCCCCCAACCCCCTGCTTCCACTGCATCCACAAAACAGCCTCAGCCCAAACCCACTGAAGGCTGGTTGGTCTCAGGACGCCTTTCTCACCTATCATCCTCAGCAGCCACCCAGAGGCCAAGTCTCACACCCACCTGTCCTCCCAGAAGCTCCCATTCTATGCTAATTGCTACTTCTCCCATCTCTCAGACCCACTTCTGAACGCTCATATCTTTCCCCTTCTTCAGGAAGCTCCACTCTACAAAGTGACATCTTGGACAATGGAGCCCATTTTAGTCATTCAGCATTTAAGTTCCTGCTCCTTGCTCGCACTGAGAGGCCACGGCAGGAGGAAGATGCAGTCCCTGCCTCAGAGAGTGCACACTCGTGATAACAGAGAAGACAGCCATTCAAACCCTCAACTTATAGATAAAGACCTCATTGCCCACGTTTTAGACCTCATTCTCTGCCTTCGGAGCAGTGTTAACAAATCTGTCTCAGAAGGTGAAATGCAATAATGCCAGGACAAGCATTCGTTTACTTACCATGTAAACTACAACTTCCTAGAAGTCTTCCATTATTGCTCTATAAACATCTTCATGGGAACTAAGCCGTAACTGGACAATGGCTTACCCATGGGACGGGAGTGAGTAAGAGTCAGATGGGGAAAGCATCAGACTCTGATAGTGTGATGTCATCTTCTTCGGAGGAGAAGCCAAAAAAAGCTTGAATCTCTGGACTGTGGAAACCTCTTCCCTACATGGGCTTAGGTAGGCACAGTCTCTGGGCCTCACTTTCCTTGTTTCCATTGCTGAGCAGCCCCCTTGGCAATGGACTCATTCTTTCTTTCAGGTACAAATATTTAACCATATGAAAGTTCAGCCTTGCTAGCTTAAGAGCCATTCTATCCTTTTACGGTAACTAGGATGGCCTCTAATATAATCCACTGAAGCATTATTTTAGAGTCTAAATTCTCATAAGGCTTTGATTTTTATTTAACAACTAGAGGCCTGGTGCACAAATTCGTGCACAGGTGGGGTCCCTCCGCATGGCCTGCGGGAATTGGGCAGAAACCGGCAGTCTAATGCTGCCTGCCATTCCCGCTCATCCTGGCCTTGCTGTGCCTGCCATGGGCTCGCACCCAGTCAGTCCTGATCGGGAGAGGCTCACGTCACCATAGCTGCGCTTGCCAGCAGTAAGCCCTGCATCTGGTGCTTGTCCCAAGGCTGGTGCGAGGGGGCTGGACGCGATCAGCCTTCCAGGTGGGCGGTGGGCCTCCCTTGCCGGCCCAGGATCTGGATCCATCCTGCTGACATTCGCGCCAGTTATCGGAAGCCACCTGGTGGCCACTTTTATATTGTTTCTTCCTTGCAGAGTGTCTAGGGCGGGGAAGTGACTGCAGTGCCTGAGGCCAACTTCCAGGAGGCTGGCGGTGCTGATGGGATTGTGCCTGGCCCGTTCTCTGGAGATTAGACCTGCACTACTACTGAGGGAGTGACTGGCTGCTGCTGGGCTGGTGGGTGGCCAGGGCAGGTCGGTTAGCTGAGTGGTGCTCCCGCTGTGGGAGTGCACTGACCACCAGGAGGCAGCTCCTGTGTTTAGCATCTGCCCCCTGGTGGTCAGTGCATGTCATAGCAACTGGTCGTTGGTTTGGTTGGTTAGGATTTATATATAGAGATTCTTGGGTGATAGCTCACTAATAAGATTTAAAATTTAAAAATTCATAATGGCCAATATTTGAATGTGTTTCATGTTTCAAGCACCAAAAAGAACACTCCTGGCCCAGCGTGTACAATGGTTCTGAGGCATAAAATAGCCCAGAGCTCTGACTGAGAGGTTGTGGCTGTGGGAGAATGTGAAGATGAAACCAGAGGGACAGGCAAGGTATGTCATCGGAAACCATGGAAAGGGATGTGCATTGGAAGCCTTCTAAGCAAGGGAATAAGGTTATTACATTTGTGTTTGAGAGTAATCTATCTCATTGTGAGGGAAAGGATTAAAGATAAATGATCAAGAAACTAGAAAAATTTTAGAAAGTTATTTCCATAAACTAAGGCTAAACAGAGCATGAACTAAGGCAGTACAGCAGGGGTCCTCAAACTTTTTAAACAGGGGGCCAGTTCACTGTCCCTCAGACCGTTGGAGGGCTGGACTATAGTTTAAAAAAAAACTCTGAACAAATTCCTATGCACACTGCACATATCTTATTTTGAAGTAAAAAAACAAAACGGGAACAAATACAATATTTGTATTTGCATGTGGCCCGCGGGCCGTAGTTTGAGGACCCCTGCAGTACAGTAACAACAGCAAGAAGAGAACACAAAAACAATGATGATAAGCAATTCCAATCCACAGAATTCAGGGACAAATTTGGAATATGGAGAGAGAACAGGATTTTCATGACCCCATTTTGGTTATGCAAAGGTGTTGTTAGATAGGAGAGAGAATGTAAAGAAAATACAAAAGAATGATCAGATTTGGGGGTGAGACCAAAGTGGCTCTAAATATGGTGGCAATGGTTGAGTTACGGATGGAAATGTCTAAGAGGAATACATGTTAGGCCATTGGACAAAGTATCTGGAGGTTGAGAGAAAGATCAAAGTGGGAGAGAGAGTTGGGAGCCCTCTGTGCATGAATGGTTCCGTGAGCCATCCCGATTTGAATGTAATCAAGGCAAGAATAGAAGATGACCGTGGCTGAAATTGAAACCCCAAAATCTAAGGCCCCAATATAGAGGATGAGAATCCAGTGATGGTTGCTAAGGAAAGAATGGGGGTGTGGGGGAGCAGAGATAAAAGAAATGAGTCTCAGGTAGAATAGAAGAGAGAGTTCTTAGCTGGAAAGGATGTCCAGTAGTTATGAACGCTACTAGGAAATCAAGCTTAGGACTGGAAATAAATGTTAGATTTGTCAGCGGGAAAGCCAGGAGTAACCTCACAGTACAGATTCCGCAGGATGGTGAGGAGGACCTTGTTGTATTGAGGAGTAATTTGGAACCGAAAAAAAATAGAGACATACAGTATTGGACACGTATAGGCACTTCTCTATCTATCTATTGTTAGGTCGGAGGGAGCCCAGGATCGGATACATGCAGACGTGTGACGAGATAATGGACTCCCCCTGGCATTTCTAACAGATCAGCCTGCCACACACAGATACTGGCTTCTCCACGACCCCCACACAGATACTGACTCATTCCTGAATACCTTGCTGACCCCCTGCAGCTGAAACTTCCTCAACTGAATACCTCAGCTCATGTCCCCACCCCTCACCCAACTGCAGTATAAAAAAAGCATCCCCCTCCCTGTTGGCGTGAATCCACGTGCCCTGTCCTTGGGGGTACGTGGGTCTCCCGGGGACGCAGAATAAACTTTCCTTCCTTCCTTCCTTTTCTGATCAACTCCCTTTATTTCCTTCGCTGCCTCCTGAGCCACCTAACCTAACATCTATAAGAATGGGCGTTTAATGTCCAAACTTTCTCCCCTCAACCCCTTCGATTTCAAGGACAACCTTTATCCCTCCCAGTCCTCAATTCTCCCAGCCACAACTTAAACTTTGTCCATAACTACTATGTCTCTAAACTCTTAAAAACATATATACCATTCTGATTATAATTTTTTACTATGCCACCTCTTCATCCCTTTATTTTCACTAAGTAATAATATCTAATAATGTTTGTTACAGTAATTGCTATGTGCCCAAAGTGAACTAGATGCTTAGTGGAGAGATTATTTCATTTAATTTTTAAAACTCTATGAGGTCCTAGCTCTCAGACTGGATTTAGTTGCAAGAAACAAAAAGCATTCTGGCTATTTTAGGCAGAAAAGGATTCAACACAGGGTATTAGGTGCTTACAAAATGTTAAGAAGTGCTCAGGGAGTGAGGTCTGGTCCAGCGCCGCACTGTGGGACCAGCTCATACAACAGCTGCTCCCTCCACCACAATCATGACAGTGGGACCCAGATTTGGAACTACACCACCTGCCAGTCAGAGGCAGGAGCGGCCACTCCGCCGCTGTCCTGTGTGAAATCCTGTCACAGCTGGTAGAGCCAGCCCAACAAGTAACTCCAGAGACACAGGCACGAGGCTCCCGCCCCTGCTGTGCTGCCCTCACACCAGCCTCCCCAGAAGCAGGGGACACGCTGAGTCCATCCAGGACCGGAGCTGCAGGCACCCTGGCAGCGCAGGTGTGCTGGTTGCCCTGTCTTCCTTCCAGCTTCCTGGTCTCTGTGGCGGGAGGAGGCTCACCGTGGACGGTGAGTGTTTGCCACCATGTCTGCCATATTTCCTGCCTGAACTTTCTATGCACCTAATCCAATTTCTTATCTTAATTTGAATCAGTCCCCTTAACCTTTTATTTACTCCTAATTTCTAGTTTCCTTCGAGCATTGTTTTCTTTCTAAACCAACCTGGACTGCTGTGGCTACGACTTTAATCACCCCTTTCAGCCACTGAACTCTGTAGCCCTTTGCCTGCCAGCGTATCCACCCTGCAAACCGCACCAGGTCAGTCCTGTGGTCCCCGCCCGCGCCAGCTGAGCACTGTGGGAGGTAAGCATGGGTCTCGGCACCACTCCAGATGCATGGTCTTCACTACTTGAGTGTGGTAGTAGGTGAGTGTCCTACTCACCATGCTGCCTTTTTAAATCTTCCACATGGTATCTCCCAGGTAACAGAGAGAACAGAGGCCTTCACAGATGAGTGACTGCTGCTTACCCCTCCTTTCCTTCATTCCAGTTCCACTTCATGTACTTTTTAAAATGATCCCCATTTTTTATTAAATTCTAAAATAGCCTAAATAATCAACACACCACCATCATTAAGTCCTTCCAATTTATTCACTATAGTGCCCACACGAAGACTTCACTCAAATACAAAGTTGATCATGTCATTATCCTGGTGGTGTGGTTAGCTGTTAAAATACTGTGAGTGGGAAAAGCTGTGTGTAAGTTAGCATGCAAGGTCTCCTACTCCTAATACCACTTTAGCCCACGCTTACATGTACCCTAAACTCTAATCAATGCCCCAACCATTCTCACTGATACCTTTTCACATACTGTTCCCTTGAATTCCCATTCTCCCTTCCCTTCCCCCCAGGTTAGCTGTCAATCATTCTGTAAACACAGCTCAGCAGTCACCTCCCTCAGAAAGGCCTGTGACTATGTTGCCTCCTTTGAGTTCACTTTGTGCTCTAAGGAAAACTGTTTCGCTTGCTTGTCTGCCCTTCTGGTAAACTATAGCTATTGGAAGCGAGGGCTCTCTCATCATTACATCCCCAGTGCCTGGCATGGCACCAGGCAGATGATAAGCTCTAAATATTTTCATAATTTATTCCAACCCTCTCATTCTACAGATGAAAACACTGAGGCCCAAGGGGTGAGTCAGTTAGTGGCAAAAACAGAGCCATAACTGAGGTACTGGGTCTGCACAGGTTGACACTGGAGAATGGCCCCTCCTCCTTATACTACCTGCCTCCTAGCTCCCTCCTGTCTTCCCGGGCTGAGTGGTTATTTCAGAATGAAATATGCCTGAGTCTCCCTCGTGCATAACCTGGTTCGTAGCAGAGAAAGAGGCCAAGCACCTGCTTGTTAAAAAGATCCGTCGCCCAACCGGTTTGGCTCAGTGGATAGAGCGTCGGCCTGCGGACTCAGGGGTCCCAGGTTCGATTCCGGTCAAGGGCATGTACCTTGGTTGTGGGCACATCCCCACTGGGGGGCGTGCAGGAGGCAGCTGATGGATCTCTCTCATCGATGTTTCTGGCTCTCTATCCCTCTCCCTTCTTCTCTGTAAAAAATCAATAAAATATTTAAAAAAAAAAAAAAAGATCTGTAGGATAAAGGTTGATGCCCACGTAGGACCAATCATGGAGCTCTGGGTTCGTCTCCGGGTCTAACAGAGATTGACATGCATTTTAATAGTGATAAGTATTATAATGCTGCTCAAATTGCTAACAACCGCCCATTCCTCTAATCGGATCACGCTGGGATGGCAGGGAATAGGCTGTGCCCTCAGGCGAGTGGCCATGGGATTGGAAAGCCTTCTGAAATCATGTGGTCCAAACTCATTTCCTAAGGGAGAAAATGAGGTGCAATGCACCTGCATCTTGGCACTGGGGGAGCGGCAGAGTGATGCTCACAACCTGCCTCTGCAAATGTCACTGCGTTCACGGCCATGCGCTCAGCAGGGGCAGGTCAAGCCAGAGTCCTCCTGGGAAGCCCCGGCCGGTCCCACTGGTGCCAGGAGGGGCTGTGAGGCTGCGGTGGAGGCCGAGGCCTGAGGAGCAGAGCCTGGGGAGCCACGAGGGGAAGTGGACACTGGTTCCTGAGAAGGCGGACTGGGCTTCAGAAGTGGGTGAGCCACACTCCAAAACCCACACCCACCGAGGGCTACTTCTGCATCTCTTTCTAAGCAACTGAAAGAAGAAGGGGGAAAGTGCATTGTGGACGTGAATCACAGAACTAACAAACCCAGACTGCAGCTCTCTCATTCTGTTACTAAGCCTGAGGCATTGGCAAATGTGGAGATTGAAGGCAGTCTCACCAAATTTCAAACTACTTGCAACATATGGAGTAGATTCTCTGCCACAGTGCGATTAAGCTTACTACCACAAACAGAAAAGTAACTTTCTAAAAATCCACTATATTGCTCTGGCCGGTGTGCTCAGTGGTTAGAGCACCGGCCCACACAACAAAGGGTCATGGGTTCGACTCCCAGTCAAGGGCACAAACCTGGGTTGTAGGTTCACTCCCTGCCCCTGGTTGGGGCGTGTGAGAGGCAACCAGTCAATGTGGCTCTCTCACACTGATATTTCTCTCTATGTCCCCCTCCCACCCTTCCTTTCACTCTCTGAAAAGCAATGGAAAAAAATATCCTTAGGTAAGGATTAACAACAACAAAAATCCACCATATTTGCAAATTAGGAAATTCTTAAAAATAATACAGAGTTCAAAGAAGAAATAACATTAGAAATTAGAAAATACTTTTAACTGAATGATAAGAATATACTATATATCAAAAGTGTAGAAGCAGCTAAAAATGAGTTTAAAGAAAAATAGCTTTAAGACTTTAAATGCATACAGTAGAAAAGAAGAAAGGCTTATAATTAACTAGAGGCCCAATGCACAAAATTCGTGCAAGAGGCTTAGCCCTCACAGCCCTGGCTGCCTCAGTCGGCCCTCGCAGCTCCGGCTTCATCCAGAAGGTCATCCAGACGGTCCTCCAGACGGTCGTCCGGATGGTCGTTTTGCTGTTTTGTCTAACTAGCATATTAGCTCTTTATTATATAGGATGATCCAAAAATCCATCTCATAAAGTTACTAAAATAACAGCAAGTTAAAACCCAAGAACACAGAGGGGAGGCGGGTGAATGAGAGCAGAATTAATGAAACAGAGTTAACAAAGTTAGCGCTTTGAAAAAATGATTCAAGTTGATAAATCCCTGGCAGGAGTCAACAAAACAAGAGAGAGAGAGAGAGAGAGAGAGAGAGAAATATGACATCAGATATGAAAAAGAGACATCACCTCAAATCCTACAAATATTAAAAAGGTAATAACAGTATATTTTGAACAATTTTAGCTCAATAACTTAAAAATTGTAAAGGTAAAATGAAAATTTCTAAGCAAGCACAATGTGCTAGGTTTGCTATAAAGAAGCAGTAGGGCAGCTGAGTGGTCCTATAATTAAGGACATTGAATTCTATAATCTAAAAACCTTCCTTCAAAGGAAGGCCCAGTCTTACATAACTTCACTGTAAACACTAAAAGCACATGGCAGAAGAAATAAAATCAATCTTAAACATTCCAGAAGAGAGTAAAGATTACTTCCCAACTTATTTTCTAAGGTCAGCATATCCTTTATACCAAAATTTGACAGGGACAAAGCAGGCAACAAAAATTACAAACCAACCTCTTTATGATTTAGATGAAAAATTTTTTTGACAAATCAGGCAAGCAAATCTGGCAACATATAAACAGGGTTACACACCAATTTAGATTATTCCAGTAAAGCAACATGGGTATAACATTCACAAATCAGTCCCTGTTATTCAGTACAGTAACAGAGTAAAAAGAAAAAATATCTAATAATTAGGAAAGGCAGATGAAATTTAACATCCATTCATAATATGACTTCAAGCAAACTAGAACTTAACCCCAAAATAAACATGACACTTAACAGGACTAATAAGAGTAGCCGCTTGTTGGGGGAGGGGCCATGGGCGCAGGACACACATGGGTCAGGAGTGGGAAGGAGACTTCCGGGGTTATGCTGTGTGATTATTGCTTCATGTGCACGTGAGGGCCCACTCAAACATACTAATTAATTAATCTGTTAGAAAAGAGAAATAGCCAAGGATGGTCTGAAAAGTAAGGAAGGTAGGGAGGAGGTGGAAGATACAAATAATAAAATATTACAAAGCTATCCTATATAATAAGAGGCTAATATGCAAATCAACTGAATGGCAGAACAACTTTCATTCTGATGTGCACTGACCACCAGGGGGCAGAAGCTCAACACAGGAACTGCCCCCCTGGTGGTCAGTGCGCTCCTACAGGGGGAGTGCTGCACAGCCGGAAGCCCTGTGGCAGTGCTAAGGATTTCCAACTGCTGGCTTAGGCCCACTCCCCAGACTGTGAGAGGGTGCAGGCCAGGCTGAGGGACCACCTGGAGTGCATGAATTTCGTGCACCGGGCCTCTAGTAATAACCATAAATTTAAACATAAATAATTAGCAGATAAGATTGTCAATAGCAATCAGTTATCAAATCTGTCTGAGATACACAATCTCTTTACTAATTTTGCCTTAAAAATACAACTTAAATTGAAAAAACAAGTGGGTTTTAAAGAAAAGAAGAGACAGTATTAATGTATTAATGGGAAAATCCTTTTTTTTTTTTTTTTACCTTATACCACTTTACTGAATCCAAGACACAACTCTTCGGGAAATTCAGGTGACATGTCAGGCTGTCATCTTTCCCAACATGCAGTATTTGTTCGTGCCCATCTGGGAAATTCATTTGACTGTTTCTGGACATGCCACACCCATATTTTTCGAACACAGTTAGGTTTACATGTACTTGGCGACACCCGTCTGTATCACTGTAAGAAAACAACAGAGTGACCCTCATGAAACAATCACAGGACCAAACGATGCCGGTCGTCTTCAAATACGTGCAAATCCTCCGTGAGGCACGGTGCAAACACGCCGCCTCCAGCAAGACAAGCACAGCTCACAGGCTCGCAGCACCCAGGGGAAGTGCTGACACATGGAAACACTGGAAGCACCCTACCCAGGGACCAACAGGGACATGGCCAGGGGTCGACAGACACAGGTGCCGCTGAGTGTGGCCTAGGAGGACAGACCCTGTCATAGTGTTCCAACCTGGGAGGCTCGGGGAGAAATAACCCAAATTAGGGATTTAATATAAAACAATTTCCTGTGCTCCTTCAAAGTGTCAGTGTCATGAAGAACAGCCCAAGGACCTGTCCAGGGGAAAAGAGCAAAAGCACATGGCAGCCAGAAGCAGGGCATGATCTTGCCTGGCCCCCTACTTGGAAGAAAAGACGTGTATTGCTCGCCACTGAGAGGATGGGTAAAAGTAGAACATGGACTGAGGGTTTGATAAAAAACATTGTACAACAGTACACTTTCCTAAAGGTGTGATCTTTATGTGATTAGTAAGAGCATATTTTTGTTGATAGGAAATACACATTGAAATAGTAAAGGGTCAGGGGTCATAATGCCTACAACTCACATGATTTAGGAAAAATGATTTAGAAAACTTATCAAGTGTGATGTACAAATATATGGAGAGAGAATAATAAGGTAAATGTGGCAAAATGTTAAATAATGGGGAATCTAGTTAAAGGATAGATGAGAGTTCTTTATACTAGTCTTGCAAATTTTATGTGAATTTGAAAGCATTTCAAATATACAGTTTACAAAGTATGTATCATGTCTATGTATATGTTAAAATTTTATGGAAATTCTTGTTTATTTTCTTCTATTACAGACAATATCTGTTTCCTTTCTGTGAAAGATGATTTTCTGCATTTCCCAGCTCCCAGGTTCAAATATTTTAAATCCAGTCTGGATTTCACAGTGAATTTGTGTGACATACAATCTCCACCTCTAGTTCGTATGTCATGGGAGAGCACACCTCCCAGCATGATGGTCCTGGTGAGTGAAACTGAAAAGAGGCCACTTCTGTTTCTGTACCACTGAGTGATTTTGTCCTGTAGGTCGATCTGACATATGAAAATGAGGAATCTGGCATGAATCAGAGCCGGGCACAGAAAGGGACCAGCAAATACCACAGAAACAGAATGAGAGGGAATGCAGCTTCCCTTTGGAGGCGCCTACGTCCCATGATCTCAGCTCATTTCACTTCGGCCCTACCAGGCTGCCATGCTTCCCATTCTGCAGACAAGAGAACCACGCCTCAGGGAGGCCAAAGCATTCTTTAGGTCAGTGGTTGGCAAACTGCGGCTTTTTGGCCCCTTGAGCGTGACTCTTCCACAAAATACCGCATGCGGGTGCACACATACAGTGCGATTGAAACTTCGTGGCCCATGAGCAGAAGTCAGTATTTTGTGGAAGAGCCACACGCAAGGGGCCAAAGAGCTGCATGTGGCTCGCGAGCTGCAGTTTGCCGACTGCTGCATTAGGTCATGCACATGCGTGTCAGTAAAGGAAGGTCACAAAATGGGGCCCTTGGGCAAAATGTGGTCCAAAGGTGTGTTTTATTTAGGCAACACACAAAGCTATTGAAAAGTTACACACACACACACACACACACACACACACACACACTAATTTTCAGGTTTCCTTGAAAAAATGGAAAATGGACTTGAGCTGAATAGACTGTCGCCTTTGGTGAGGCACGCTCCAGCTCACCGCAGTCCCCACCAGAGCTGCCGTTCATCTACACAGTGTTGCTTTCTAGCACAGGGTACCCTGGGCCTGAGCATACGTGGTGCTTTGTCACTGGTACATTTCCATAGCAGACGCCTTACAAAAAGGTGGGCAAAGGAGGCTGGCTCCTCTCCGGACGTGCAGCCCATCACAGGAACGCTGGGCATGCGGAGAATGAGGGCAGCGACAACAATAGTGGGAGACACCAGCTTTGGAAGTTGGTCTGGCTGTGGCATCATTTCCACGGGAAAAGCTGTATTTCATATTCTAACAACTGATTTACAAATCTTCTCTGCTTTAAAATGTTTTCATTGGAAATTGTTTTATAACAACTATAAAACTATATTTTATTCTTCTCATTGAGTTTTTAAGTTCTTAAGAATTTATTAAGAATTTTCCTGAAAGAATTATAGACATACAATCATAACATGTCAGTGAGAGAGATATTGGGAGAGTGTGCTAGTGCTCTTTAAGGGAGGAACTTACTTTATAACACACCGGTAGGTCCCCGAGTCCCCCCAGGCCACGGGCAGGAACACGAGCCAGCTCTGCTCCTGGTGGATCCTAGCCTGAGAGTCGGTGGAGACTGGGACTTTGCTAGGGTGTCCGTACCAGGTTACCCGTGCTTTCCCAGAAGTGAGCAGAGGGGATGTGCAATTAAAGGCAAAAGGCTGCTTTGCTGAAGATGCCTCAGTTAGCACACGAATGTCCTGGCATTCATCTAGGGAGAGGAAGGGAAACGTAATCATGAAAGGGAACTCTGCTGTTATTTATTAATAGTTTAACGAATGTGTCAATTCCTAGCCAATTTCATTGAGAGCTTTCTCAGTGTGGGAATTTCCCAAAAATAGTGTGTTGATGTGAAAGCTGAATTCAGAGTCCTCCCAGTGTGTCCATAGGACTGAATCTCCTGCTTCCTCCCGTTGTCAGCCTCTGGAATGAGCCCCTCTCCCTTCCATCGGAAGGCCTTCATTCATTCCCCTCCCCTCAGAGGAAACCTTCCTGCTCTCCACTCTCCTTGTCCTGTTTTCTGTCACCAGCTATTTTGTTTAAAAACCCGCTTGCTTTAAAGTTCCTTTCCACCAAATTGCCTGGTTTGCTTTTACCTTGGGCCATAGAACTGCGCTGTCATAAGACGCAGACAGCACGCCATCCATTTGCCGTTTGAATGCAAGCCTTGACTTGCACTTTGCCTACCCTCCTCCTCTCCTAAGTCACCTCAAAGCTCATGACCTTTTGGGGCTGAGCACCAGGCGTTGGAAGGGACGCTCCCACTCCGCAGACCCCTGCCTGGGCCCCGGGAAAGGTGAGCTGCAGGCTCAGAGCGCCCCACCACCCCCCCAGGTCCACACACCAGGCGGGCTGGCAGCAGGGACACACGGTGAGGTGGCCGAGGCCCAGGCAACGCCAACATACCTGCGCCCAGAAGCAGTGGGAGGGCCACGGACACGCACAGCAGCAGGGACGCCGCCCCCATAGCAGGCTGCGGGAAGAGAAGGGGTGGGGGCAGGGGCCGGCTCGGCGACCTCTGAACCTCGGAGATCCCAGGTCAGCCACTGGCCTTCCCTTCCTCCTGGGGTGCCCTCCACCTGGCCCCGAGTGTACCTTCCCTGCCCCTTCCTATCCTTGGGCCGACCTTCAGGATCGGGTGGAAGAGCCGCGGTCGGCCGCAGGGGGGAGGCGGGGCGCGGTGGGGGCAGGAGCGGGTCCCCCCTCCAGGGAGCACCATCGCTTCCTGGGGAGGAGGCGGCCCCCCTTCCCTGGGCAGCGAGGTGGGATCGCTGGGAGGCTGGCCCCCAGCCACCTCAGTCCTGAGGGTCCGGGTCCCCTGTGCGTGGCGCATGGCCTCCCCTGCCTCTGGGGCCTTGGGTCCACAGGCCTGAGCCTACATCCCAGCCAGGCCCACCTGGGAGCAGGTGAGATCCACCTGGGAGGGGTTCGTGAGATTCACCTGGAGGGCCACCTGGGAGGGGCCACCTGGGAGGGGCCACCTGGGAGGGGCCGGTGAGATCCACCTGGAGGACCACCTGGGAGGGGCCGGTGAGATCCATCTGGAGGACCACCTGGGAGGGGCCACCTGGGAGGGGCCACCTGGGAGGGGCCGGTGAGATCCACCTGGAGGACCACCTGGGAGGGGCCACCTGGGAGGGGCCACCTGGGAGGGGCCGGTGAGATCCACCTGGAGGACCACCTGGGAGTCCAGTGAGGGTCATCTGGGAGGGGCCGGCGGGAGGCCGGCAGATGCGGGTCCCCCAGCCGGTGGGAAGCCGCCGGGGTCCGACCTCTGGCCTCAGGTCGCACAGGTCTGGCCACCTCGTTCCCGCACACCTACCTGGGCGCCCGGGGTGGACCGGAGCCTGGGCTGGGGAGTGCGGGGCTGGCTCCGGGCGGGACGGCGGGGCACCTCCAGGGTCCGGGCTGCTCCCGGGCACCAGCGCTTACGGGGGGGGGGGGGCCCCTTCAGCGCGGGGGGAGGCGCGGCCCTCCCGGAGGGGGCGGGTCCCAAGGCCACTGGGGCGCCTGGGCCCGGGGGGCCCCCGCCCGCCTTTTCTCCCGCCCCCGTCCTGGGGGCGCAAGGGTTCCGGGGCGGCGGGGTCCTCCCTCGGGGGGGCATTAAGCCCCCCCCGGGGGAGCCGTCCCGGCGGCTCCTGGCGAGTCGGGACCAGCACGAACGCGCCGCGCTCGGTAACCAGGAAACCGGCCGCCCCCAGTGACGCCCAGCCCGGGAGCGGGGGCTGCCCAGGGGCTGCTGCCCTGGCCACTGCGACGGAAGGAAATCTAAAATGCGACCATCATTCAGGATCTCCCTGCGCCCGGGCTGGGGCGGCTGCACCGCAAAGCTCTTGGCTCCACCTGGGCAGGCACTCGCCTAGGCTGTGGCTCCATCCCGCCCAGCCCCTGTGCGCGCTCGGGGAGGCGGGGGAGGGGGGCAACGGATCAGTGGTTCTCTCTCACATCCATGCTTCTTCCTTTCTCTCTGTAAAAAAAAAAAAAAAAAAAAAAAAAAATCAATAAAAACATATTCTCAGGCGAGGATTAGAGAGAGAGGCGGTTCCTGGCCAGGCCGCCCGGGGCTCTGAGGGCTGGGCCCGAGGCAGCAGCTCCACTGGCGGAGAGGAAGGAGGACTGTGCCAGCCGCGCTCCCAGGTGGTGTGGCCGCGGTTTGCAAACCCCCACAAGGTTCCAGGTCACTGAGGTCCCAGCGCTTTTGTGTCTGTGGGTGTTGTCTGTCACCACTTGCTGTGTTAGAAATTAAATAGAGTTTGAACATTTATTTTAAATAACAAAAATGCATTATATGTGCCTAAGATCATAAATATCAGACATTTCATGAAAAATAACTATACTTCCCAAAACAAACAGACTTCCTGAGAAAAATGATACTGTTCTACAAACGACTGCATACTCATGGCCAATATTTGGAAATCTCTTTAATGTCTCGCCTAATAGAAGAACGCAGGGTTCTCGAACCTGCTTCCGCATCTAATTGCTTCTGAGGGAACATGTGTGTGTAGCCCTGCAGCGCCCCGCGCACTGGAGAGCGCGGGGTGACAGTGAGTGGAGGCCTTATCTGTTCCTGCAGCACCGGGGGAGTTCCTCTGCACAGACACCATTTATAAGGCGGATGCCCCGCCCCCGCCCCAAAACAAAACAAAACAAAGGTGTTACTATCAAAAACAGTCCAGTCCTTGCACTTAGAGCTGTTGTTATAAGCAGTGTTGAAAGATGTTTCTAAATCTTTTTATTTTGTCCTTTTCAGTTTCTACTTTACAAAGAGACAAACTTGTGCCCCATCTTGTTACGGTTTGAGGGTGAGCATTGTGCCAAGTCTAACCAGAACAGGGCCCCAAAGGGTATGAAGTTAGGAAGGCCATCCCAGCCCCTTCAGCATCTCTCTCTTACTGGATATTCCTGACATTTTACTTGGCCAGTGAAGCTATGGACCTATCACTTGGGGACTGTGAGCTTTGCAATTGAAAAACCAAAGTCCAAAATTTACTACAGGTTCTCAATTACGCTGGAAAAATCGGAGAAACTGGAGCATTGTTTGCAAGGAGAATGGGAAGGAAGGAATTCAAGCAGAATTTAAGGAGGTCCCAGGTGCAGACGCTCAGGTTTGCTTTGTTCTGACCACAGGAAATGCTGTTTCCTGCTGAAATTTCCTAAATTGAATTCTTTATTTTTTCTCTCTAATGTTCACTTTTGATGTTTTTAAATACAATATTTAAGAGCTAAATAACTCAAAACAGGTCATAGGTTATGTAAGCAAGACCCAGCAGCAGAAATAAGAATTAGCAGTTTTTCTCTATACACCTCTCCCACCCACTAAATGTACTATCCTCAGCTTGGTGCTTCTTATCTTAAAATGTGTGTGTGTGTGTGTGTGTGTGTTTCTTAAGCAATACAAAGTATTGTTGTTAGTCTTTACACAACTCTACACTGGTAACTTGCTTTTTCTCACTCGGCATTCTATTTGTGAGACCCAGCATTTGGAGGAGTGTAGCTCTCATTCACTTGGAATGCTGTATCGTATTCCACTGCATAACTAGACCCCATTTATGTATCCATCGCCTTTGGACATTTAAGTTGTTTCAAATTTATATGTTGCTCTTAAAAGTAGTGCCGTGGTGCAGGTTTCTGTAATGTTCTGTGCGGGTTTTCAGAGTGAAATGGCAGGATCATTGGGCAGGCGCATCTTCAATTATATTAGAAAATCCCCGACTTTCTCCACATCTGTGTCCTTTGAAGGTTAGGGTTTCCCGCTTCACGTGCTTGCCGACATAGCTGGTAATGTCACACTGTTCCATGTTGCTAGCTAAGTCAGCCCAATGCTGTAAAGCTGCCATCTGATTTTATTTTGCATTCCACGATTTACTGCTCAGGTGGGACATCTTTGGCCACGTGAGTGTTCTCCGTAAGAAATTCCTTCTCAGATGTTTGCCCTTTTGCCCACTTGGTTTGTCTTCCTCTCATTAATTTGTAGAAAACTCACTGTGTAGAGGGCCGCCTGGGAGGCACCTAGGCATTTTCTTATTATTGTCAGCTGAACTCAGAGCATAGGCAGCCACGCCCTGGGAACATGCTTCCCCAATAAGGCTGGACATGTTAATCAGGCAGGGGCGGAACTAGATATGTAAATCTAGGCCTTTAAAATAAACCTGCTGTGTGGCTCAGGCCGCTTTGCCGCCTCTCCATCAGAGAGGATGGCGCCCACCTGGCCCCAGCTTAAAATCTATTTCTGCATCTTGGTCTTCCTTTAATTTCTTAATCCCCAGCTCCTCCGCCCAAGAACCTGTCGTTTTCCCGTGCGGGTCGCGGGAAACAGAAACAGCCCACCACATCACTGAGTTCTACCTCTGATGTCGCATGAGGGCACGTTCCAAAGGACATGCAGACGTGCGTCCTGGCCTCCCCCTGAAGGAGCACAGGCCAGCAGTGCCTCTTCCTTACAAGACAGGTGACGAGGCCCACTTCTCAGAGGTGACATTTGGGAAACGTCCTTAGCAGGGTGTCTGAGGTTACAGATCCCCGATGAACCAGGCTTCTTTACCATCATCTTCTCACCAACTCCTCCTGTCGCAATCTTTCCAGTTGCAGATGTTTTTGCAAATATTCTTAGAAGCTTATGCTGTTAGTCACAGGGATGGGTCGTTGACGATGTTAGTCACAAGCAGGTGAGGGACTCTTCCCATTGGTTGATGTTTTTTATGAAGTGAAGCAGCTTCCTCTGCAGGTCATCACCTCCTCCCGAGAGCAGGCAGCAGCGTAAATCAGCACCCTGTGTGTTCAGGAGGCATTGCTTAGTTCAGGTTTGTTGACTTTTACCTTCAATCTATTTGATCCTCAAACCAGGATATGATACATATTCAGAAGAGTTGCAAGGCAGTTATTTATATTAGAGATTGTATACTCTGATGTATATTTTATACATAGTACCTTTTATTTGTTTTAACTAAACATCAGCGATTTCCCAACTCTAAAGAGAGAGTTTATAGAGAGAATGAAGTAGAAGTATGTTTGCGTGTCGTGCTCACATCAGGCCGGGCCGGGAGGTCAGGGCTCCACGAAGCTCTCTACACCTTAAGGCTCTCCCTCCTCACATTTTTCCTGAGACACTTGAGAATACACAGCAGCAACTCTATAGCATCCTTTTGTTGCTGAAATGAATGAACTTCTAGAGATGTAAGAAGTACAGGGGTGACAGAAGAATAATGCTAAAAACATTTGGTTTCCTGAGGTTCTAGGCCTAATTTCTCCCTCAGCTTCCATTCGTCAGTCCATCATTCACTCGAGTATTTGTATCATTCCTCTGACGCGCCGGGCACTCTGTGCCGGAAGCCACGCTGGGGAGGAGGCGGCCCCTCAGAGCTGGCAGTCTAGAGTTGAGCCTGTGAGTGGGGAATGGGAAGGTGTGGGGAGGGGAGAACACTGAGTAAGAAAACTTAAGAGAAGATTTCAGGTTAGTGAGAAACATGAAAGATATGGAATCTGGTGAAGGGGTAGCGAGGGTGTTGGGAAGGCTTTCCTACGTAATTGACAGTGTAGCTGAGGCCTGAGTGATGAGGAGCCACCAGGTGGATAAGGGCACAGAGGAAGAGCTCTCCTCACAGAAGAAACAACAAATCTCGGAAGGAAGAAAATTTGGAAAATTTAAAATAATAGAAATGAAGTCTGTAGAATACAGTGACTAAGCAGGAGTGTTGATGGATACAGTCACTGCGGCAGGAGGAAGCCCAGGGCCTGTGGGCAATAAAAAGAAGATTGGACTTTATTCTAGGCAAAATTAAAAACTATTAGGCAATTTAGAGCATAAAAGAGATATAGTCTAATTTACCTTTTAAAATATCATGCTGATGATTAAAATCCCACTAAAATGACGAGTTACAAAGACTGACAATACCAAGTGTAGAGAACATGGAATGATGGAAGCTGTCAAGTAGCACCTAGGAAAAGGATTTGGTATTATCTACTCCAGCTAACTCAGCCAGTCCCTGAGGGATACACCAGATAGAAGTGCATACATACTAGTATATTCAACAAGAGATACTTGCTAGAATGTTCATGGCAGGAGTATTCATAACATTAAAAAACTAGAATTTACCAAGTTGCCCTCAACAATAGAATAGATAGAATGACATCAGTACCATCCTGGGGAAGTGAGATGCCCCTTCTGTATCTCCCTTTCCATCTACAACTAGTTGGGCATTTCTAACCCAACAAAGGCCCTCTGCTCAGGACATCGAACCACCTGAAAGCTCCTCACATCAGTACCTTTAAGGTAGGTGTTTGGGCGCACGTAGTGGGGGCAGGAGAGGCGGAAGGACAAAGATGAAGCCTGTATCCCCAGTTCTTTTGGCTTAGCCTCTGCCCCAGCAAACGTGATAGCAAAGGAGCTGGTGTACACACCCACACCACAGCCGAGCAAAGGGTCAGCAGGCAGAGTAGTGTCAGCACACAAGAACCCAGTGCCCTTCTTTGATTGCAGTGGTGCTCACATCACCAGAGAGCCTGGCAGCAGTGGCCATAGACACCAGGGTAGTGGCATGGCAGGGTTGCAAACGCAGCTCCTACACACACACACACACACACACACACAACACCTGTCACATCCCCCTCTCATTATGCTGGTGGTGCCCCAAGTCCCAGACAACCCAAATACATCTGGGATTCCCATCACCTTGGTCACCCAGGCAGCCAGGGAACTCAGAGACACAAGTAAGAGAAAACTAAAAAGTTGCACTATAGCACCATCTACTGGGAAACCAATAAAAAGACCTTTATCAATCTGCTAAATCATTAAAAACAAAATGGTACCTAAATAAGAAAAGTGTTCACTACTTCAGATGCTTCGACACACTTTGAACAGAGAAGAGGACACAGTATTGCAGAAAAAATGCCAATTCTCCAGAAACCAAACTCAAAGCTATGGAAGATTGTGATATAAATGATAGAGAATTCAAAATAGCAGTAATAAAGAAACTCAACAGGATACAGGAAAACTGGGAACGGCAGCTCAGTGAGCTCAGGAATGAAAGTAATGAAGATGAGCACTTTAACAGAGCTATTAAAACTCTAAAGGAGAACTAAGCAGAAATTTTGAAACTGAAGAACTCAATAAATGAGATGAAGCAGATCATATGAAAGACCTAATTTGTGAGCTCAAAGATAGACATCTAGAATTGATTCATGTGGAAGGGGAGATAGAACTAACAATTTTTTAAATGAAAGAATACTAGGGAGAGATTAAAAATGGCAGCAGAGTGGGGAGGTGGGGGAGTGGGGGGCAATGGGGGAATAAGGACACATATGTAATACCTTAATCAATAAAGGGAAAAAAACGGCAGCAGAGTAAGTGTAAGCCACACTAACACTCTCCCAGGACTAAACTGGAAATACAACCAAAATACAGAAAAATCACCCTGAAAAATCAACTGAAGATTAGCTGGAGAGAAGCTGGGAATCAGGATGGAGAGTGAAGGCCGCACAGACACTGGTAGGACATGCAGAGGGGTGAAGGGGCTGGCCGGGCTCCCACCGACAGCAGCGGGAGGTCCAGAGGACTATCTCAGCTGTGGGGGTTCCCACTGAGAACTGAAAAAGAAGCCCACAGAACATCTGACTGTGAAAAGCAGCAGGGTTGCTATCTGCCAGTCAGAAATTGCTGGAAATGCAGGCACCCTCTTAAAGGGCCAATGCAAAACTTTGGTGTGCAGCTACTCACCTTGTCTCCAACGAAGGGGGAGCAGAGTGGACTGAAGCTGTGTGAGGAGAGTTCCGGGCTGGGGGCTCTGGGGTGAAGCTCAGAGGGCAGCCACCCAGTTTCCTGTGCTGAGTCATTCCTTCGCGCTTTGGAGGACATCTTTCTCAGGCGGACCTTTGTTGTCCAGATGGCTTTTGCTGGAGGAAAGACAGTTACCCCACCCTGTTGGAAGATCGATGGCCCACCCTGCGGTCGATAACCGGAGCTGAATTAAGACTGAGAATAACAATCAGACTGCAGGCAGAGGCGGACCTCTGGAGGCTTTGAGTCTTTGCCTGATCTTTTGGGCCCAGGGCTAAGAAACGCAGAGCCTGGTGCACAGCTTGATCCTTTCCAAGGCACTCAGCTCCAGCATTGGGAGCCACAGCTGTGGTTTGCTGATAGTTCCAAACAGGGGACCCAGGGCCAATTAGAAACAGCATCTGACATTGTCCTGCATGAGAGATTGGGAGTCGTAAGGTATGGACTTAATACATAGACACAGACCCAAACAGGCATCCAAGATGGGGAGACAAAAATAACCCAAATGGAAGAACAAGAGAATTCTCCAGAAGAAGAAATAAACGAAAAAGAGATAAGAAATTTATCAGATATAGAGTTGAGTATAATGATGGCAAAGTTGCTCAACAGCATGAGAAAAGATATAGTAACTGTGAAGAAAGAACAGTCGGAAATAAAGAATGACATAGCACAAATAAAGAACACATTGGAAGGAAGACACAGCAGATTAAGGGAAGCGGAGGATCTGATCAGTGAATTAGAAGACAGGGTCTTCTAGAAAAAAATCACTCAATCAGAGAACCAAAAAGAAAAAAAAACAATTAAAAAACAGGAGGGCAGTTACCCCATTGTACGCCATAAGCATCTATAGACGAAAGCAGCGGACCTTCCCCACACGCCACATGCGTCTATAGCCGCAAATCTCGCACATCAACTCTGGTCACCCAGTTTTAAAATCAGACTTGTTAGTGACATCTCTGGGTTTGTAACGAAAATCATGGTAATTAAATTTATAAATATTTCAGCACATATGGAAGAAATTCCAATATCGATATACAGGGCTGCCACTCAGACGTGTGAGAGATAACCACGGCGACACTTGAGATTTGTTTTCGTTATCATGAATTTCACGCCTAAAATGCTAAACAGGGTGTGCATTCTTCATTATTTTTTTTACAGATTTCATCTTTGGAGCATCAACAAAATTTAGTGTTTTCAAGGCTTTTCGTGTCAATGGTTTATTTTTATTTCGCGTTCGCTTTTGTTGATATTTCCATAGAATTGAAAATTATCATTATTTTATTATTGAATTTATCATTGTAATCTATAATAATAAAAGCGTAATATGCAAATTGATTGAACAACCGAGTAGCAGAACAACTGTCCGGATGACCATGTTATGACACCTACTGGTGCCAGGCCAGCCAAGGCAGGTGTGATGCGACTGGTTGGGGCTCGGCCATGGCCCCATGATGGCCCTGCAGGGGAAGGCCCAGGCCACCACTGGCGGGTTGCGGTGGGTGGGCGGGGCCTCCCTCTGTGGGGCAATTGATCATGGGGCTCCTGGACTGTGAGAGGGCACAGGCCAGGCTGAGGGACCCTCCCCCACCCCCCGAGTGCACAAATTTCGTACAACGGGCCTCTAATATATTATATTGTGCAAATAAAATTCAATCCCCATAAATGGCGTCAGATGAAGAAATAATTAAACCAAGCACCTCACAAGAAGAAAAAGATGACATCCTTTATTCAACTCCAGAGTCAGATGATTTTTTAAATTAAATTCAAAATATCGTGGTGTGTGGGGATGGTGGCTGTTAACAGGTTAAGGGAGCTGAGGAACAATATGAAACATGACAATAATTGCATAGCAGGTGTACCAGAAGGAGAAAACAGTAAGCAAGGGATAGAGAAAATGTTTGAAGAAATAATGGCAGACACCTTCCCCAACCTGCTGGTGTAAAAAGTCAGACAAGTTCAGGAGGCATAGAGAGTCACAAGCAAGAAGAACCCAAACAAGCCCACGCCCAACAATGCATAATTAAAATGCCAAACATTAAAGACAAAGAGAGAATCTTAAAGGCAGCAAGAGAAAAGCAATTTGTTACCTACAAAGGAGCTCCTATAAGGCTGTCAGCTGATTTCTCATCAGAAACTACAGGCCAGAAGGAAATGACATGAAGTACTCAAGGTAATGGACAGCAAGGATCTGAAACCAAGATTACTCTATTCAGTATGGCTATCATTCAAAATAGATGGTGAAATAAAGAGCTTCCCAGACAAAAGAAAAATAAGGCTAAAGGAGTTTATCACCAAATCAGCACTGCAAAAATGCTAAAGAGACTGCTGTAATGAGAAGAAGACATAGAGAGAGAGAGATGTAGGCATACAGAATTAAAATGGCAATAAATAAGTACCTATTAATAATAGCCTTAAATGTAAATGGATTAAATGCTATAATAAAACACATAGGGTAGCTAAATGGATAAGGAAACATGACCCAACTATATGCTATCTACAAGAGACCCACTTCAGAACAAAAATCTCACACAGGATGAGAGTGAAGGGATGGAAAAAAAATTTCCATGCAAATGGAAAGGAAAAAAAAAAAGCTGGGATAGCAATACTCACATCTGAGAAAATAGACTTCAACATGAAGGCTATCACAAGAGACAACATAGGTCACTACATAATACTAAAGGGATCGATCCAACAAGAGGACATAACCCTGGTATACATATATGTACCCAATACAGGAGCACCTAAATATATTTTAAAAACTTCTGGAGGATTTAAAGGGAGAGATCAACAGCAATACAGTCATAGTAGGGGACTTTAACACCATGCTAACTTCACTGGATAGATCTTCTAGACAAAAAACTACCAAGAAGACAGAGACTTTAAATGACATACTGGATCAAATGGATTTAATTGACATTTATAGAACATTTTACCCCAAAGCTGCAGAATATACATTCTTCTCAAGTGCACATGGGTCATTCTCAAAGATAGACCACATGTTAGGACACAAAAGAAGTCTCTACAAGTTCAAGAAGATTGAAATCATATCAAGCATCTTCTCAGATCACAGTGGAATGAAATTAGAAATCAACTACAGTAAAAAACACTCAAACACATGGAGACTAAATAGTATGCTATTAAATAATGAATGGGTTACCAATGAGATCAAGAAAGAAATCAAAAACTTCCTGGAAATAAATGAAAAGGAACACACAACAACCCAAAATCTCTGGGATACAGCAAAAGCAGTTGTGAGAGGGAAGTTCAGGACTACCTCAAAAAATAAGAAAAATCAACAATAAATTATTTAAACCTACAACTTAGAGAATTAGAAAGAGACAAGAAAACCCAGCGTAAGTAGAAGGAAGGAAATAATAAAGATTAAAGGAGAACTAAATGACATAGGGACTAAAATAAGTAAATAAATAAATAAAACCAAGAGCTGGTTCTTTGAAAAGATAAACAAGATTGATAAACCCATTAGCCAGACCCATCAAGAAACAAAGGGCAAGGACCCAAATAAGTAAAATAAAAAATGAAAGCAGGGAAGTAACAACAGAAATACAAAGGATTGTAAGAAAATACTCTGAATAACTATATGCCAAGAAGCTGGACAATGAGGATGAAATGGACATATCCCTAGAAAAATACTGAATCAGTAAGAATCAGAAAACCTTAATAGGCCAATAACAACTGAAGAAATAGAAGCAGTAATCAAAAAACTCCCAGCAAACAAAAGCTCAGGTCTGGATGGCTTCATAGGGGGGTTTTACCAAAAATTCAAAGAACTAACACATATACTCTTCAAACTATTTTTTAAAAAAATCCAAGAGGAAGGAACACTTCCAAGCTCCTTTTATGAGGTCAGCATTATTGTAATTCCAAAACCAGATAAACACACTACAAAGAAAGACAAATACAGGCCAAAGTCCCTGATGAACATAGATGCTAAAATCCTCAATAAAATATTAGCAAATCAGATGCAACAATATATTAAAAAGATCATACACCATGACCAAATGGGATTTATTTCAGTGATGCAAGTGTGGCAAATCAATAAACGTGATACATCACATAAACAAATTGAAAGGCAAAAATCACATGATCATATCAATAGACGCATATAAAGCATTCAACAAAATCCAACACCTGTTTTTGATAAAATCTCTCAGCAAAGTGGGAATAGAGGGATCGTACCTCAACATAACAACAGCCATATATGAGAAACCTACAGCCAACATCATACTCAAAGGACAAAATCATGTTCTCTAAGACAGGAACAAGACAGGGATGCCCATTTTCACCACTCTTGTTCAACATAGTACTGGAAGTCCTAGCCATAGTGATCAGACAAAAAGAATTAAAAGGCATCCAAGTTAGAAAGGAGGAAGTAAAACTCTCATTATTCACTGACATGATATTGTACATAGAAAATCCTAAAGACTCCATCAAAAAGCTACTAGATTTAATAAATGAATTTGGCAACATAGCAGAATACAAACTTAACACCCAGAGATGTATGGCATTTTTATACACCAATAATGAACTCTCAGAAAGAGAAACTAAAAAGCAACCCCATTTACCACTGCAACAACAAAAAATAAAATACTTAGGAATAAACTTAACCAAGGAAAACTACAGGATATTGAAAAAAGAAATAGAGGAAGACATAAACAAGTAAAATAATATGCCATATTCATGGATTGGTAGAATCAACATCATTAAAATGTCCATACTACCCAAAGCTATTTATAGATTCAATGCAATCCCGTTAAAATATCAACAGCATACTTCAAAGACCTAGAACAAACTCTCCAAATAGTATATGGAGCCAAAAGAGGCCCCAAATAGCCGTAGCAATCCTGAGAAAGAAGAACAAAGTTCAAGGGATCACAATACCAGATATCAAGCTATACTACAAAGCCACTGGTCTCAAAACTGCCTGGTACTGGCACAAGAACAGACATACAGGTCAATGGAACAGAACAGAGAACCCAGAAATTGACTCAAGCCATTATGCTCAATTAATATTTGACAAAGGAGGCAAGAGCATACAATGGAGTCAAGATGGTCTCTTCAACAACTAGTGTTGGGAAAATTGGACAGATACATGCAGGAAAAAATGAAACTAGACCACCAACTTATACCTTACACAAGAATAAACTCAAAATGGATAAAAGACTTAAATATAAGTAGTGAAACCACAAAAATCTTAGAAGAAACCATAGGCAGCAAAATCTCAGACATCTCTTGTAGCAATATGTTTGCCAATACATCTCCTAGGGCAAAGGAAACTAAGGAGAAAATAAACAAATGGGGCTACATCAAAATAAAGGGCTTCTGCACAGCAAAAGAAACCATCAACAAAATGAAAAGGGAGCCCACTGCATGGGAGAATATATTTGCCAATAATATATCTGATAAAGGGTTAATTTCAAAAATGTATAAGGAATGCATACAACTTAAGAAAAAGAAGACAAACAATCCAATTAAAAAATTAGCAAAGTACCTATATAGACACTTCCCCAAAGTGGCCAAGAGACATATGAAAACATGCTCAAAGTCACTGATCATCAGAGAGATGCAAATCAAAAAGATAATGAGGTCTCACCTCAAACCTGTCAGAATGGCTATCATCAACAAATCAATAAATGATAAGTATTGGCAAGGATGTGGAGAAAAGGGAGCCCTAGTACACTGATGGTGGGAATGCAGACTGGTGCAGCCACTGTGGAGAACAGTATGTGGTTTCCTCAAAAAATTAAATATGGAACTGTTATTCGACCCTGTGGTCCCACTTTTAGGAATATATCCTAGGAAACCCCAAACACTAATCAGAAAGAATGTATGCACCCCTATGTTCATAGCAGCATTATTTACAATAGCTAAGATCTGGAAACAGCCCAAGTGCCCATCAGTAGATGAGTGGATAAAGAAGCTGTGATACATTTATACCATGGAATATTATGTGGGTGAAAAAAAAAGATCTCTTACCCTTTGGGACAGCATGGAGGGACCTGGAGAGTATCATACTAAGGGAAATAAGCCAATCAGAGAAAGGCAAGTATCATATGATCTCACTCATATGTAGAATCCTAATAAACAAATAAACTGCTGAACAAAATATGTCCAGAGATATAGAAGCATGGAACAGACTGATGAATCTCAGAAGGAAGGGAGAGGGGGGTGGTGTGGAGAGATTAACCAAAGAACTTGTATGCATATATGCACAGCCCATGGACACAGACAATAGTTGATGAAGGCCTGGCAGGGGTGGGTGCGGGATAGAGGGGGGAGTCAATGAGGGGAAAATGGGGGCCATCTGTAATACTTTTAACAATAAAGATAATTTAAAAAATGTATCTATTTCTGCCCTGACTGGTTTGGCTCAGTGGATAGAGCATCAGCCTAGGGACTGATTCTGGTCAGGGGCATGTGCCTTGGTTGTGGGCACATCCCCAGTAGTGGGTGTGCAGGAGGCAGCTGATCGATGTTTCTCTCTCATCAATGTTTCTAGCTCTCTATCTCTCTCCCTTCCTCTCTGTAAAAAATCAATAAAATATAAAATTTTTTAAAATCTATTTCATGAAATTGGATACAAACAAACAAAAAGCTGGGGTAGCAATACTTATACCAGACAAAATAGACTTTAAAACAAAGGCTATATCACAAGAGACAGAGAAGGGCCCAATATTTCTACTTACGGGTATTTATCCAAATGCACCCAAAATACTAAATAGAAAAGTCATTTACATCCATATGTTCCCTGCAGCATTATTTCCAATAGCCAAGATATGGAAGCCACCTAAGTGTCCATGTATAAATAAATGGAAAAGACAGGTGGTGCAATGGAGTGTGACTCAGCCATAAAACAGAATGAAACCTTGCCACCTGCACCTGCATGGGTGGGCCTAGAGGGTACTGTGCTGAGTGAAATGAGCCAGACAGAGGAAACCAAATGCCTTATGATTTCACTTATATGTGGAATCTGAAAAATAAAAGAAACAAACTAGAAGAACAGAAACAGACTCTTAGATACCGAGAACATTTTTACGTTTTCCAGATTGGAAGGGGGTGGGGAAAGATGGATGAAAAAAGTGAAGGGATTAAGAAGTACAAATTGGGAAGGAAGAGCAGCCTCCTGATCACCACACCCTCTGTCTGAGGAACAGCAGCTGTGTGTGAAGCCTCGCCCCACCAGCCAGAGGAGCCACAACAGCGGTGAACAGCACCCACCACAGGAGCTGCTGCCAACTGAGGACAGCTGCTACCACAACCGCCAGAGGAGCAAACACAGCCCGAGGAGCCACTGCCACCAAGGGAGCAGCCACTGAACGACTCAACATCTAGATATGTCAGTGAGATCAAACATGGGTAGACAAAGAAACCTCCAAAGGAAAGAAAAAGAGGACTCGCCAGAAAAGCAGCTAAGTGAAACCGAGGCATGCAGCATGACAGAAAAAGAATTCAGATTAAGGGTCCTAGAATGCATAAACCGGATGGAGGAAAAAAATCAACAACTTATGGAAGAAGCAAGAAGAAACAGATGAAAAAATCAATAAATTATGTAAGAACCAAGAAGAAATGAAGAGTGATATAGCTGCAATAAAAATCACCATTGAAAGTTTCAACAGTAGACTAGGAGAAGCGGAGGACCGAATTAGTGAATTAGAAGACAGGGAAACAAAACACACCCAAACTGAACAGCAATTGGAGAAAAAAATTAAAAGACAGGAGGAGAGCCTAAGGGAGCTATGGGACAACATGAAACAAAACAACATATGAATAATAGGGGTGCCAGAACAACAGAAAGAGGAACAAGACTTAGAAAACCTATATGAAGAAATAATATCAGAAAACTTCCCTGAGGTGGGGAAGAAAAAAGTCACGCAAGCACAGAGAGTCCCAAACAAGGTGAACCCGAAAAGACCCACACCAAGACACATCATAATTACCATGGCAAATGTTCAGGACAAAGAGAGAATCTTAAAGGCTGCAAGAGAGAGACGGAAAGTTACATACAAGGGATCTCCCATTAGATTATCAAATGATTTCTCAACAGAAACACATAAGGCCAGAAAAGAATGGACGGAAATTTACAAAGTGATGCAAAGCAAAGGACTGAATCCAAGAATACTCTATCCAGCAAGGCTATCATTCAAAATTGAAGGGGAAATAAGAAGCTTCATAAACAAAAAAAGGCTAAGGGAGTTTATCACCACCAAGCCAGCAATGCAAGAAATGCTAAAGGGACTGGTGTAAAAAGAAGAAATAAAAAGCTCAGAAAGAAAACAGCAACACAAAAAAAGAAATGGCTACAAACAAGTACCTTTCAATAATAACTTTAAACGTAAACGGACTAAATGCTCCAACCAAAAGACATCGAGTGGCTGAATGGATAAAAAAACATGACCCATACATTTGCTGTCTACAAGAGACCCACCTCAGAAGAAGGGACTTACACAGACTGAAAGTGAAGGGATGGAAAAATATCATTCAGGCAAATGGAAATGAAAAAAAAGCTGCAGTAGCAATACTTATATCGGACAAAATAGACCTCAAAGTGAAGGCCACAACAAGAGATAAGGAAGGCCACTTCATAATACTAAAGGGATCAATACAACAAGAAGATATAACCTTGATAAACATATATGCACCCAATGCAGGAGCACCCAAATACATAAAAAAAACTCCTGGAAGATATCAAGGGAGAGATCGACAACAATACAATCATAGTAGGGGACTTTAATACACCACTGACATCACTGGATAAATCCTCTAGACAAACAATCAGCAAAGAAATAGCAATCCTAAATGACTCACTAGATCAGATGGACTTAATTGACAACTTCAGAACACTTCACCCCAAAGCCAAGGAATATACATTCTACTCAAGTGCTCATAAAACATATTCAAAAATAGACCACATATTGGGTCACAAACAAAGTTTCCCCAAATTCAAGAAGATTGAAATCATACCAACCATCTTCTCAGACCACAATGGCATAATATTAGAAATAAACGACAATAAAAACAACCCAAAATACTCAAACACTTGGAAGCTGAATAGCATGTTATGAAATATTGATTGGGTTACCAATGAGGTCAAAGAAGAAATTAAAACATCCTGGAAAGTAATGACAATGAAAACACAAGAATCCAAACCTATGGGACACAATGAAAGCAGTCCTGAGAGGGAAGTTTATAGCTCTACAGGCCTATCTCAAAAAGCAAGAAAAAATGGTAGTAAATCATCTAACTCTACAACTCAAAGAATTAGAAAGAGAGCAACAAGAAAACCCCAGAGTGAGCAGAAGGAAGGAGATAATGAAGATTAGAGCAGAAATAAATGACATAGAGACCAAAAAAAAAAAAAAAAAACAATACAGAAAATCAATGAAACCAAGAGCTGGTTCTTTGAAAGGATAAACAAGATTGACAAACCTCTAGCCAGGCTCACCAAGAAGCAAAGAGAGAGGACCCAAATAAACCAAATCAGAAACGATAGAGGTGAAATAACCACAGACCCCACAGAAATACAAATGATTGTTAAAAAATACTATGGACAGCTCTACTCCAACAAACTGACAACCTGGAGGTAATAGAAAAATTCCTAGAAAAATACAACATTCCAAAACTCAATCAGGAAGAATCTAAAAATCTCAATAGGCCAATAACTATGGAAGAAATTGAAGCAGTCATCAAAAAGCTTCCAGCAAACAAAAGCCCAGGACCAGACGGCTTCACAGGGGAGTTTTACCAAACATTCATGGAAGAACTAAAACCTATCCTCCTCAGACTACTACAAAAAATTCAAGAGGAAGGAACACTTCCAAGCTCATTCTATGAAGCCAGCATCACCCTAATACCAAAACCAGGTAAAGACAACACAATGAAAGATAATTACAGGCCAATATCCCTCATGAACATAGATGCCAAAATCCTCAACAAAATCTTAGCAAATTGGATCCAGCAGTACATCAGAAAGATCATACACCATGACCAAGTAGGATTTATCCAAGGGATGCAAGGATGGTACAATATCCGCAAATCAATAAACGTGATACATCACATAAACAAATTGAAAGAAAAAAACCACATGGTCATATCAATTGATGCAGAAAAAGCATTTGACAAAATCCAACACCCATTTTTGATAAAAACTCTCAGCAAGGTGGGAGTAGAAGGATCATACCTCAACATAATAAAAGCCATATATGACAGGCCCACAGCCAACATCATACTCAATGGACAAAAACTAACACCATTTCCCCTAAGAACAGGAACAAGACAGGGATGCCCACTCTCACCACTCCTGTTCAACATAGTACTGGAAGTATTAGCCATTGCAATTAGGCAAGAAGAAGAAATAAAAGGCATCCAAATTGGAAAAGAGGAAGTAAAGCTGTCCTTATTTGCAGATGACATGATATTACACATACAAAACCCTAGAGACTCCATCAAAAAGCTACTAGACTTAATACATGAATTTGGCAATGTAGCAGGATACAAAATTAACCCCAAGAAATCCGAGGCATTTCTATACACCAATAGTGAACTTTCAGAAAGAGAGATTAGAAAAACAATCCCATTTACCATCGCACCAAAAAAATTAAGATACCTAGGAATAAACTTAACTAAAGAGGTAAAAGACCTCTACTCAGAAAACTACAGGACGTTGAAAAAAGAGATAGAGGAAGACATAAACAGATGGAAGAACATACCGTGTTCATGGATTGGTAGAATCAACATCATTAAAATGCCCATACTACCCAAAGCAATCTACAAATTCAATGCACTTCCCATTAAAATACCAACGGCATACTTCACAGATCTAGAACGAACTCTCCAAAAATTCATTTGGAATAAAAAAAGGCCCCGAATAGCTGCAGCAATCCTGAGAAAGAAGAAAGTAGGTGGGATCTCAATACCAGATATCAAGATGTATTAGAAAGCCACTGTTCACAAAACTGCCTGGTACTGGCACAAGAATAGGCATATAGATCAATGGAATAGAATAGAGAACCCAGAAATCGGCCCGAACCCATATGCTCAATTAATATTTGACAAAGGAGGAAAGAACATTCAATGGAGCCAAGATAGTCTCTTCAATAAGTGGTGTTGGGAAAATTGGACAGATATATGCAAGAAAATGAAACTAGACCTCCAACTTACACCATACACAAAAATAAACTCAAAATGGATAAAGGACTTAAATGTACGACAGGAAACCATAAAAATTCTAGAAGAATCCAAAGGCAACAAAATCTCAGACATATGCAAAG
>NW_005871470.1:858959-860623 GCF_000147115.1 Myotis lucifugus
GTGCATTTTTAGTAAAAAGAAACAACTTTCCCCCTTCAAGGCTGAAAGGGCTAAAGACACTAAAACGGGGCAGAGAAAGACTTACTGTGCTTAGCAGATATCTTGCAGGAAGCTCGCAGCCATGAGCACAGCACAGCTCAGGTGACCAGAAGACACTTGGCATGGGAGGAACCAAGGAGGGACCAGACCAGTGATGGAGAACTCATTTTTTTGGTTGATTTTTCTTTGTTAAATTGCATTTAAATATCTACACTAATAAAAGAGAAACATGGTAATTAGCGTACGACCGCTACCCTTCCCATTGGCTAATCAGCATATCCTTATGCAAATTAACTGTCAGCCAAGATGGCGGCCGGCAGCCAGGCAGCTGGAAGCGAACATGAGGCTTGCTTGCTTCAGTGAAGGACTCCAACGCTCCCCACCTGACTTGCCGGCCTCTGAGCTGGCAGTTTGAAACATTCTAACAAATATAGAAGCTAAACAAAACCCCAGAAACCAGCTTTCAGCCGGCCGGGATCTCAGAGCTGGAGTTATACATTGTTTCGATTATAGAATGCAAACAAACCAGATACCTGCTTTCAGCAGCGGAAGCCTCAGAGCTAGAGCCAGAGCTAAAGCTGGCCCAGAATAAAAAAAAAAAAAAGAAAAAAAGGAGCGGTTGGGAGCTTCAGTCAACAACCGCCAGCCTGAAAGCAGCCCTCAGCTCCTCACCCAGACTGGCCAGGCACCCTAGGGGGACCCCCCACCCTGAAGGGTGTGTGACCAGCTGCAAACAGCCATCATCACTTCATCCAGTCTGGCCAAGGCACCCCAGTGGGGACCCCCACCCTGATCCAGGGACATCCTTCAGGGCAAACCCAGGCGGCCCCCAGGCCTCTATCCTATATAGTAAAAGGGTAATATGCCTCCCAGCACCGGGATCAGCAGAGCCACGAGGCCTCCTGGCACAGGATCAGCGTGACAGGGGGCAGCGCCCAAACCCCCTGAATCTGCCTGCGGCTCTGTGTGTGACAGGGGGCAGGGCCACAACCTCCCTATCAGCCCTGCTCTGTTCGTGACAGGGGAAGGTGCCCCAACCCCCTGATCAGCCCTGCTCTGTGCCTGATAGTGGGGAGCTCCCCAATCCCCTGAATCCCTGCTGCTCTGTGTGTGACAGGATGGGGCGCCCCAACCCCCCCCCCACGGGCCTTGGTTTGTGTGTGACAGGGTAGAGCCATAACCTCTCCATCGGCCCTGCCCCGAGTGTGACAGTGGTGGCGCCCCAACCCCCTGATCGGGCCTGCTCTGTGCGTGACAGGGGGTGGCGCCGCAACCTCCCCATTGACCCTGCCTTGAGTGTGACAGGGGGTGGTGCCCCAACCCCCCAATCGGCCCTACCCGGAGCGTGACTGAGGGGGGATCGCAACCTCCCGATTCGCTCTGCTCTGTGCATGGGGGGGGGTGCCCAATTCCCAATCGGCCTGGTTTGAGCCTGAGCGGGGGTTGGCCTTAGGGGTTGGGGGTGCCTTTTCCTTCTGGGGCGGGCCTAAGCAGGGGGTGGTTATTTTCCGAAGGCGCCGAGTTGGGAGGGTGGGCAGTTGGGGTGGGGGACTCGTTCTCGCAGCCCCCGGGGGGCCCAAATTTTTTTGTGCCCGGGGCCCCTCCGTCTTGAAAAAACGCGCCCA
>NW_005871470.1:862362-863549 GCF_000147115.1 Myotis lucifugus
TCTTACTAGAGGCCCAGTGCATGAATTCGTGCACCAGTGGGGTCCCTCGGCCTGGCATGCAGGATTGGGCGGAAACCAGCTCTCTGACATTCCCTGAGGAGGGCGCAGGCCAGGCCGAGGGACCCCCACCGGTGCATGATTGGGGCCAGGGAGGGACACGGGAGGTTGGCCAGTTGAGGAGGGATTGTGGGAGGGCTCCAGGGTGTGTCTGGCCCGATTGGCTGGACCCCAGCAGCAAGCTCACCTACCAGTTGGAGTGTCTGCCCCCTGGTGGTCAGTGCACATCATAGTGACTGGTCAACCAGTCAACTGTCTGCCGCCTGGTGGTCAGTGCATGTCATAGCGAGCAGTTGAGCGGCCTTAGCATATAATTAGCATGTCACGCTTTGATTGGTTGAACAGACGACTGGACACTTAGCATATTGGGCTTTTATTATATCGGATATTTTTAATTTTTATTAAAAAATCTTTTAGGAATGTGTCAAATCTTTTTTTTATTTAGACCATCAAACATCCTTTAGAGCTGGGGGCTGGCAGAGGGTCAGCGCGAATGTCAGTTCCAGCCACCAGTGGCCAGTGACCACCTCCTGGGCTGCGGGACCCGAGCTCCCAGCGCCCTCACCACCCAGTGTCGGTGGCTGTCTTCTCCGTTGTCCTTAGTTTCATGACGGCTTTGCTTCCTCTCGTGGTATCAATGGTCACCCCTAGTTTTATCTCCTCTGTACCCATTCTTTCTGCAGATTCTACTATGACTTGAGATAGTAAAGTTTATGCATAGAGCTGCTACTAGCAAAGCTACCATTTTCTGAGGACCTGCTGTTTGCTAGGCACTGTGTGCGTCATAACCTATTTCATCCTTTTTAATCCTTACACAATGCTATGAATTAGGCATTTTGTCCACTTTATAGGTGAGGACACTGGGGCTCAAATTGTTTGTCCAAGTGTTGATACCAAGTGAACGGTGGAGGCGGGGTTGAGGGAGGCTCACACCACGTGGAGGTGGAGGCGGGGTTGAGGGAGGCTCACACCACGTGGAGGTGGAGGCGGGGTTGAGGGAGGCTCACACCACGTGGAGGCGGAGGCGGGGTTGAGGGAGGCTCACACCATGTGGAGGCGGAGGCGGGGTTGAGGGAGGCTCACACCATGTGGAGGTGGAGGCGGGGTTGAGGGAGGCTCACACCATGTGG
>NW_005871470.1:863937-890186 GCF_000147115.1 Myotis lucifugus
CATTGTGTTTACCTCCTGGTCAAAGAAGAAAATGAAAAGAAACCTTTGTAAAATGTGCAAGTCTACACAATGTTGTCTGGCCTTGCTGGACGGGTACAGGGTTCATAATCCTAAGACATGCATTATACTCCACATAGAAGCCAGCAGAGGGAGCACGGCTGAGGCCACTGGCGGGAGTCGGCACTCACTGTGGGCCCCCAGGCCCTGACCCTCCCCGGCTGAAGGTGCCCTTGCCCCACATCGGGCCTGGCCATGAGAACCCTTGATACCAGGTTTTGACAATTTTATTAGAAAACAAGTACAGCCCACTAATCAATGATACATGCTGTACATGAATTGGTGTTTTTACTACAAAAATATGTGGTATCTGCTGCTGACTTATACACACGAGTCTGTAAAAGACTCCTCCTCATTAACCATTACAGATATAATTATCACAAGTGCCCTTTCACGCCAGCTCCGTACCCGCAACTGCAAATAAGAGAGTCGGGAGAATGGAACAGAAACCCAGCTAAGCCAGTGGTAGCAGCTTGAAATGCAACACTTTAGTGCACGTGCAAACCCGTCGTAAGCATTCAGGCTGAAAAACTGTATCATCAGAAACGCAGTGAAATCTAGTTACCGAGGATCCCTGAAAGGACAAGCTTAAAAGAGGTTTTTGGGGAAACAGTTCCCAGGGAACTCGGGGGTACGCTTTCCTCTGGGACCCTCCGCCCTCCGCCGGGCATGGCCGGGATTCTCGCCCCAAGGCCCCAGGTGCCAGCCGCTGGCCGTTCCTGGCTGTCTGCCCTCACCCCCGTTCCTGGCTAGTTCTCAGGTTCAGAGTGGCCTTCCTGGGACTCATGTGTGGGTATTTCTAGAGCTGACCGACTGAACCTCTCAGCACGATGTGCAGCATCTGCTCTGAACTTGGGAAGAGGACAGTCCTCCCTGGCACCCCCAAACTGCTGGCCGGGTCTCCCAGGTGAAAAGAAAGTGCTTTCTTTAAAAACAGCAGCTCCAAAGCCACGCTGTGCCCACGACTGCCAGATTGAATCCAAGAGAAATAGGTGGGAGGAGGTGGCAGCGAATCCACTTCTGTCCAGTTCTGATTACTTTTGAGGAAAAAATACCAAAGGAAAGTCTGTGTTCACCTATGATATTAAATATTAAAAACACAAATACAAAAGGCCTGCCATGTCTCTGTGACCTACCATGTCCCCGTGACCTGCCATGTCCCCGTGACCTGCCATGTCCCTGTGACCTACCATGTCCCTGTGACCTGCCATGTCCCCGTGACCTACCATGTCCCCGTGACCTACCATGTCCCTGTGACCTACCATGTCCCCGTGACCTGCCATGTCCCCGTGACCTGCCATGTCCCCGTGACCTGCCATGTCCCTGTGACCTACCATGTCCCTGTGACCTGCCATGTCCCCGTGACCTGCCATGTCCCCGTGACCTGCCATGTCCCTGTGACCTGCCATGTCCCCGTGACCTACCATGTCCCCATGACCTGCCATGTCCCCGTGACCTGCCATGTCCCTGTGACCTGCCATGTCCCCGTGACCTACCATGTCCCCATGACCTGCCATGTCCCTGTGACCTGCCATGTCCCCATGACCTGCCATGTCCCTGTGACCTACCATGTCCCCGTGACCTGCCATGTCCCCGTGACCTGCCATGTCCCCGTGACCTACCATGTCCCCGTGACCTGCCATGTCCCCGTGACCTACCATGTCCCCGTGATCTGCCATGTCCCCGTGACCTACCATGTCCCTGTGACCTGCCATGTCCCCGTGACCTGCCATGTCCCTGTGACCTGCCATGTCCCTGTGACCTGCCATGTCCCTGTGACCTCAGGAGGCGGCACACGGCTGTGGCTGTGCAGTGTCCGGGTTCCTCTGACCTGTCCTGGGACGACTATCAAGTGTTAACATGTTCTTCTACACCAGAAAACACAAACACAACTTCTCTCGTTTTTACTTACCAACATGCATTTACTTTAGGGGAAGAACATATGGAGGCAGAAACTTTTCCATAAAAATCTACCGTGACTTTTGTTAATTCCAATATTTACAAGAATGAGCAGCGTACCATCCTGGAAACTACCATTTCTTCCCACAAAAGGCGGGGGAAGGCAGGTGTGGCCGAGGTCACACCCTCGGCCGCAGCCCTGGAAGCAGCCCAGCCAGCCCAGCACTGAGTGACTGCTGTCGGCAGCTGCCGGCTTTCTAAAAGCCAGGTGTCAGCAGACAGTGAACAGGCAGTCTGTGGGCACTCTGCACGGACACCGCGCAAACCAGCCTGAGCCCCCAGGCGGAAGCACAGCCCCACAGTGAAATGCTAATGGTAACCCGGCTTTGCTCCTGAGCCAGGAGAGCCGGCACAGCGGCTGAGAGGAGAGCGGTGGTCAGGAAGGTGGTTAATCTGTGGGTTGTGTGCGTGACCCAGTGGAGGAGGAAGTGACTTGGAAGTTGTCCTTCCAAAGTAAAGAGCCAAGTGAAATGCAGAAGAACAAGGTGGGACAGAATGGCCATCCCGGGGGCAGCAGGAGAGGATCCCTTCTCTGCTACTCTTGCTTTTGACCTCTCCCCAGTGGAAAGCTAAGGTTATTTTAAAACCTTGAAATCCTGGAGAATCTCTTTTTTTGTTGAAATGGCAGTTTTAAAGGTCTAAAATTCAGTCTTTGGAAACGGCTGCTGGCTGCAGATGTGTGTGAAAAATGCAAGGCCAGTGGCCAGTTCTCCAATGTCTTCCCATGCCCCGGCCACTCAAGGGGCCCTGCAGTCCCGTCTGGGCACAGCCCCTGGAACTTCGAGTGACTCCACAAATGCATTTCCTGAATGTTCTTTCCAGTTGTTGGCTCTCCCGGGCCTTTTCTCGGCAGCTCACACACCCAGAGGGCAGCGGTGGCCTCTGGAAGGCCTTCCCCGCCCCTCTGCTTTGAGTTGCCCGGGCTGCTGTTGTCACCATCCTGCCCTTACCCATCCGACTCCAGGTGGCCTGGGGTGAAGGGTCATGCAAGTCTGTGCCTGTACATCAGCGAGGCCAGCCCAGCCCAGCGCCACAGGACAGGCGTCACCTGCTACCCGAGAGGCACGGGGCCCTCCCCTCGCAGTCTCTCCCTGGAGTCGGGCCTTGGGGCTGCAGACAGCAACTGGCGCTTGGCTGGAGGGGCTGCTGAGCAGGCATGTGGTACCGGACCTTCTTCCAGAACCTTGTCTTTGCAGACTGTGACCTCTCCGCCGTCCAGTCCCCTGACCAGCGGATGGCCCCCTGCTTCCGCTTGAGGAACTGGATGGACTCGGGCATTTTCTCGTAGTCCTGGATCTTCTCCAGCTCCAGCAGGACGACTTTGACCCCGTCCTGAACGAGGGCATTGTACAGCACGATGTGCTCTTCAGACGAACTCTCCAGCCAGCTGAATCCCGATGTTTCTCGGACCAAAATAATAATCAGCCTTCTGCTCTTCTTTATGTTTTCATTTGTGACCTCAACAATGTCTGAGAAACACAAAGCATGGCATAGTAAGTGCAACTTCTATTTACAATCATTCTTTCCAGAGCCAAAACCCCAGTGTCCCCTAACACTTGCCTTACTTAGGGTTAAAGGAGGATCCCACTTAGAGACCAGCTCAAAACACTGGCCCCAGAAGCTGAGCATTCTCTTAGGACTCAGAGCACTTTCAGTAAGAATTTAAAATCTGGTTGGTAAACCGGTTGACCTACTCCTCTTTTATTTTACTGTATCGGCTATAAAGCAATTTTCAGATCTAACTAGCAATTACGTTTTCAAAAACGAAGTACCACTTAGTTAATTGTTGTTTCAACAAAATACGAGAAAAGTAAATACTTTGCATTAAATAATGTGAAAATCATTATGCACCACTGAAGAGGGTCTTAAAATTGTCAAATATGTTACCTATGCTAGTCATCTAGAAAGAGGAAACCCAATTTAATTAACCCGATTAATTTAATAGATAAATTAGTTTCAAAACGAGATTTTTACTCCTCCCTTTACGTTCATACCTTCCCCGGCGTAGTCATCCCTTCCATAAATGAACAGCTTGTATCCACACTGTTTTTCTAAGACCTCAGGTAAGATTTTAAACACAAAAATATCTGAATTAGAGGTGGACCCTTCCCCAAGGGTCTTTGGATACAGTATGTATGCATCGTAGGTCTTTCCGTCTGAAGCTAAAGGGGAAATGTGATATTTTAGAACCACAAGGAAAAATAAGAGGTTTGGTAAAGTCGATATAGCAAACATGCACTTCCGAATGAATTACTAGTTCATATGATGGTATGAATGAAGTTTCAATACAAAACACAGCACACCTTTTTCAAATGCTGTACCCTGACAAGTGTCTCTTTGTTGAGTTTACTGCAAAGCTGTTCTTATGTTACTGACGGCCACCCACATGCAGCACCCTCCACCTCTCTGCATGGGAATGACCTCCAGTTCTCGTCTCCCTCACCACGCCACAACGCCCAATTCTACCATTCTCCCTTCTATGTATTATTGCAGCTTCATTTTTTGCAAGATTTAAACAAAAGAGAGAGTGCATGCATGAAAATTGAGTCCTTTCTTTGATTTGATAGCAATCTTGGGTGACCTGTGTTCTGCCCAGCACAGAGCGGGTCCTGAGCACCCGGGTCTACGAAGATGCTCTCAATGCCATTGACCCCACCACTATGAGCCTAGAGCAGTAACTTGGAAAACAATGTCAGTCTGCTCAGTTATGAAACTGTAATTATATATAAGAATAACTACTATTTTTATATCTGTTAAATTTCATTTTAAAATTTAAGTAAAAACTCTCTTAGTTATCTTCTATATCTCTTAACTATCCCCTCTCTTCAACAAGAAAATGTTGCATAAAATAAAAATTGTACCTTTTTTCGGGAGAAAATCATAGCAAGAATCCCTGTACCAAAGCACAATGTCAACCTTGAAGATTTTATAGATGAAAACAGAGCTGGTAATCACTACTGTTAACATGACGAATATACCAATCAGGTGCTTCTGGAAACTGGGGACTAGAGCAGAAAAGAGAGGAAACATTTATTAGAACCAAAAGAATTAAACATTTGAGCACAACAAATTAAACATCATCATCCCAGAGAAACCATATTTGGGACTGGCCTGTAATCCCAAATCTCAGATAGTATTAATCCATTCATTATCACTTAATAATGGGTATTAATGTACAAAGACATCTAGAATGGATACCATGTAGAAAAACTACAGCGCATTGTACTAAATCTCCACCTAAGTAGTATAATATATAATCTCACAGAAAAATAACAAAGACCATAGGATAGAGCACAATATAGTAAAAAGAGTCTAAGTTACTCAAAAGCCAGCAAAAGTTCCTAGAGGTAGAAGAGTCAGGTGGGAAAGGTGAAGGCTAGGGGGAAAGAGAAGGGTGAGGGATGCCACACAGAATGTTTAACACTTGGATGTTCTCCAGGCTTCACTGGCTAATTATTCATCCAATGATTGATTACAGAGTGGGGGGCAGAGGAGGAAAGTGAAGGAAAGGTAAGGAGAAGGGGGTAGAGAAGAAGAAACAAGAAAGGGACTTGCAAATGTCAGGGGTCAGGAGGAGAACCAAGATGGCGGTGTAGGTAAATGCTGGTACTCACCACCTCAGATAATAACATTAAAATTACAACTAAAATACAGAACAACCATGAAATCTGGATGAATAGAAATCCTATAATGAGAGAAGTAAATAAGAAAGTACACTGAGATGGTAGGAGGGGTGGAGACATGGAATGTGTGGTGTGGTTTTAATCAGGAGGGAGATCATCTCTGTGGAAGCCTCCCAGGAGGAGTAAGAGTCCCACCCCCACCCCAGCCCCCCAGCCCAGGGTTACGGAGCTGGGAAGAGATGTCCCTGTAATTTCAGGTTGTAAAACCAGTGGGAATTGTGGCTGAGTGACTCATAGGCAGCTGGAGACCCACATGTTCTTCTTAAAGGGCCAGAGCAGGAACTTACTCGGACTTGATTTCTCTGAGCTCCAGCACTGGAGCGGCAGCTTGAAAGGAACCTGGGACATTCAGGGAGGAATTGGATTGTCTGGCCTCAGGGCAAGAATTCAGGGGCCATTTTCTTCCAGACAGGGGGGCTCACAGAGGTCATTGTTCCTATGCTGGGACCCCCCCTTGCAAAACTGACTGGCAGCCATATCTGATTTCCATCAGCCTGGCTCACACTGTTCAGTCTGCCCTGGTGATTTCCAAGATCCCGCCCCATCCAATTTGCAGTGCCATCCAAACTGTTTGCAGTGGCTTTTCTATAGGAATGGCCTATCCTGGCTCGGGCTTCAGACTTTCCTAAAATCTCTTAAACAAGCAGCATCTGACATCAGTGTGCCCCAGACCGATCAATAAGAAACCTAAGACTGCCTTGCTTCACAGCTTGACCTTGCCTGGGCATTTCCAAGTAGCAGTCATCTGCAGATCTCTCTGTAGCTCCTGCCCAATGGCCCCAGGCAGTGGTTGACAGCTCCAGACCAAATTAGATTACAACTCTACACATCCACAGTGACACACTCATGGGGCAGACTCAGTGAACACCAAAGTCCCACTGAAGCAAGTCCTGCTCCATAAGGGTGTCTCCTGCACAGCAGCTCTTCCACTATAGTTACAGCTGGTCCCCACAGCCAATTGGCCTGGAGGTCAACTCCTCCCAGCAACACTAATAGCAATCAAGGCTCAACTACAATAATACTGTGCACATAGCCCACACAGGGGTGCACCTAGAGTGCCCAGCTCAGGTGACTGGGGAGGCTGAGCCACTGGGCCCTATAAGACACCTACTACACAAGGCCACTCTACCAATTCCAGGAGACATAGTAGCTCTACCTAATACATAGAAACAAACACAGGGGAGCAGTAAAAATGCAGAGACAAAGAAACATGTCACAAATGAAAGAACAGAAGAAATCTCCAGAAAAAGAAGTAAATGAAATGAAAGCATGCAAACTACTAAATACAGAGTTTAAAACAATGGTTATAAGGTTGCTCAAGGATCTTAATAACAGCTTCAAGGGACTTAGTGAAACTTTCAAGGAACTTAGTGAGAATTTCAAGAACCTTAGTGAGAACATCAAAGACATAAAAAAGGACCAGTCAGAAATTAAGCTGAAGGTGGTGTCTGCCAACTAAACTGAAGGTGCAGCATTTTAGACGTTCACAGATTGAAGTTCCTACAGTATTGCTTGCTAATGATCTGAGTGCATTGGTGATTATATGTGTCCTCATTCTCTCAGCAAAAAGAAAATAGAATCCCAAAAATATGAAGTCAAGGAGCATGGGCAGTGGGCCCGCAGACACATGGGTCTGGGTGGTGCGTGTGCCCTTCCCATTGTGCCAGTGTATTGGTGTAGACTTGCTCTGTTTTCAGCTGTATTTATTGCTAAATTTCTCAGCATAAACTTATCCCATTGTATTTTTTATAAATAAATATTTTTAACATGAAAAAAAGAAATTAAGCATACACTAACTAAAATAAATAGTAATTTATAGGGATTTAACAGCAGAATAGATGATTCCGATAATCTAATCAATGATTTGGAATATGAGGTGGCAAAAAACAACCAATCTGAACAGCAAAAAGAAAATAGAATCCCAAAAATATGAAGATAGTGTAAGGAGCCTCTGGGACAATTTCAAGAGTATCACTATTCACATTATGGGGTGACAGAGAGAGAAGAGAGAGACAAAGATATTGAAAACCTATTTGAAGAAATAATGACAGAAAACTTCCCTACCTGGTGAAAGAAACAGACTTGTAAGTCCAAGAAGCACAGAGTCCCAAAAAAGAGAATCCCAAAGAGGCCTACACCAAGACACATCATAATTAAAATACCAAGAGTTAAAGACAAAGAGAAAGTCTTAAAAGCAGCAAGAGAAAAGCAGTTAGTTACCTACAAGGGAGTACCCATACGACTATCAGCTGATTTCTCAACAGAAACTTTGCAGGCCAGAAGGGAGTGGCAAGAAATATTCCAAGTGATGAGTAGTAAGGACCTACAACCAAGATTACTCTACCCAGTAAAGCTCTCATTTAGAATTGAGGATCAGATAAAGAGCTTCACAGACAAGAAAAAGCTAAAGGAGTTCATCACCACCAAACCAGTATTACATGAAATGCTGAAGGGCATTCTTTAAGAAGAAGAGGAAGAGGAAGAGGAAGAGAAAGGAGGAGGAGGAAAGAAGAAAAATATGAACAATAAAATGGCAATAAATACATATGTATCAACAATTAAATCTAAAAATCAAAATACATGAACAAGAAATCTAATCAACAAAATAGACTGATGAATAAAATAGAACCAGAGGCATGGAAACATGGAATAGACTGACGAATGAATTTCAGGGAAGGGAAGGGGGGACAGAAAGAGATTAACCAAAGATCTTATATGCATATATGCATTACCTATGGACACAGACAAAAGAGTAGTGAAGGCCTGGAGTGGGGTGGGAGCTGGCTGGAAAGTGGTAATGGGGGGTTGGGAGGGGGGTATCTGTAATACGCTCAGCAATAAAGATTTTTTAAAAATAAAATAAAAAATAAATGTCAGGGGTAAGTAGGCATCAAGAAGAGAACCTGTCCAGACAATGTGCTCAGTGGTTGAGCATCAACTCATGCACCAAGAGGCCATCAGTTCAATTCCCGGTCAGGGCACATGCCTAGGTTGCAGCCTCGGTGAGGGGTGCATACAGGAAGCAGCCAGTCAATGTTCTCTCTCATTATTGTTTCTATCTCACTCTCCCTCTTCCTTCCTCTCTCTAAAAAAAAAAAAACCAAAAACAAACAACAAAACAAAACAAAAAACACAAAGAAACAATAGAAACATATTTTTTTAAAAGAAAAAAAAAGAGAACCTAAAAGCTCTCTTATTTTACTTTTTCAATTTAGGTCTTTGACCCATCTGCAATTGACTTGGGTATAAAGTAGAAATCAAGATATACCATTTTCTAGACCAATAGCTAATTGTCTCAATTGATAGGTATGTTTACAATCTTCACAACTGTGGCTTCATACAAGATCATGGTATCTATAGTATAAATCTTATAAAGTTGTCATTTTTATTTAAGACCATCTTGACTGTTCTTGACTCTTTACATTACCATATGACTTTTAGAATAAGCCTGCCCATAACACACACACACACACACACACACACACACACACACACCCATACTTGCACAAACAGTGCTGAGATTTTGAGTGGGATGGTTTTTAATCTATAAATTCACTTGGGGACAACTAACATCTTTATAATATTGAGTCTCTCAATCCATGAACATTGTATATCCCTCCATTATTGAGGTCTTCTCCAATTTACTCAATAATATTGTTTTTTTTTTAGTTTGTATTACAGAGGTCTTGAACAGCTTTTGCTAGCTTATTTCTATGTCTTCGATAATTCTTGATGCTACTGTAAATGATACTTTTAAATGTAATTCTATTGGTTTGTTGGTATTTATAGACATACATAGAAATACTATATATATATAGACTAGTTATCTTGCTAAATTCATTTATTAAGTCTAATAGTTTGTTCAGATTTTCTTCCATGTACACATTCATAAATACCCTATTTTAACTACAAATAATCTTAAAATATTTCACAAATACTCTCAATACTGTGTCTTAAGATTATACAACTCATGAAAATCAATAACTTCTGACACTTTCTCTGGAAAGTGGATATTTAAACTTCCCCTGCAGTCCTAGCTGGTTTGGCTCAGTGGATAGAGCATTGGCCTATGGACTGAAGGGTCCATGTTTGATTCTGGTCAAGGACACATGCCTGGGTTATGGGCATGATCCCCAGTAGGGGGCGTGGAGGACGCAGCCGATCAATGATTCTCTCTCATCATTGATGTTTCTATCTCTCTCTTCCTCTCTGAAATCAATAAAAATATATATTTTTAAAAACAACATTTAAACTTCCCCTGCACATCCATCATTCACCTAAAAATATTCATTAGATACCTACTGCGACCAGACTTAAGTTGCTACTAGTTTTGGAAATAGGATAGTTAGGAAGATAAATGGTCTGCAGCACCACAGGATTTACAGTCAAATAAAGAAAACTAAGCATGACAACTACCGTGGCGGGCGGGGACCTGGGTGCTATGGAAGCACACACCAGAGGCCCTCACCACTTCTGTTCTGGCAGAGAACAGTCCAGAAAGGCTCCCTGGCAGAAGAAACAGTTCAGCGGAGAAGTGAGAAAGGGAAGATGTTATCCAGGTTAACAGGAATCCCAGAGCATTCTGGGCAGAGGGAATGGCCTTGCAAACCTCAAGGTCACAGAATCTTACCATGGTAAAATAAAAGCACATTTCCAATAAACAGTTTTATTGTTTACCTGGGTGTATTAATTGGATATATGCTGCATTTATTCCATATTTATTCCTGGCTACACAGGTAAATGGATATAGATAAAATTTACTTTTCACTTTTGTAATATTAAGCATTAGGATGACTGTGTTCCTTTTTTTGGATGGAGGATTTTCCACTCTGTTCAAAAGAGAGAGAGAGAGAGAGAGAGAGAGAATAAGTTGTTTTAAGTAAACTGCATTCACGTGCATGGTCTTTCTCTTTATTTGTTGCATAAATGAAGGCAGAAACAACCACCAGCCTACAACCACCAGGTGTAACCATCAGGCTGTTAGCAACATTGATCGAGATGTTATGGACCTACGCCCATTACCAGTAAAAGACGCAGTAGGAGAGAAACTGAATAAAAATCACCAGCTTCCAAGAAGAAAAATATGAACATATGCATTTTGGTCTCCATGGGGCACAGAAAGGAATATATGGAACAAGAGTAGAGTAGGCAGATGGCACAGGGTTTGAAGGTGATGCTAAGGCGGCAGGAGTTTATCCCTAGAGAGGTTCCAGGAGCCCTGAGGACTTGAGCAATGGAAGGCGTGATTCTTGGCCCATTTTATGCGTCCTTTTTAGATTACTTAAAAAGTGGAATAACATGAAGATTGCTTCACCGGAATGTTGCAACATATGTAACTAATTTAACAGAAAGCCTTCCAAGTTGTCCTGAATTTGCACCACGATGACATGCATTTTTATCTTAAATGTACAAGCTCTTGTAAATCCTGTTTAGCTTAACGAAACTCAATATGGGTGGCAAAGGGTTAAGAACCAATCAACCACCAAGTAACTTTTGCTATTCCAGTGGTCGTCAAACTGCGGCTTTGGCCCCTTGAGTGTGGCTCTTCCTAAGCCTTAGGAGTACCCTAATTAAGTTAATGACAGTGTACCTACCTATATAGTTTAAGTTTAAAAAATTTGGCTCTCAAAAGAAATTTCAATCGTTGTACTGTTGATATTTGGCTCTGTTGACTAATGAGTTTGCCGACCACTGGAAATCATCAAGACTGTATAAAGTATGACGTGCAATTTAACACCAAAACGTCTCTGCTGTGGTTGGCACTCAGCATGCTTACTGTATGTAGTCTTCCGCCAGCACCGGGTCGTCATCATCAATCAGTGACCCGTTCCACTTCCAGTAGACAAAGTTAGCTTCCCGGCCAGTGACGTTGCATACCAACTGCAGCTGGGATCCTGCGAAGCAATGCATTTTAAAGCCTAACATTAATTAATTTTCAAGTGATCCATTTATCTATATTAACAAATGGCTACTGAATAAGAATCTTAAATTATAGGAAAGCACAAAGAAAAAGAAAAATCACCCTTACACTTACCACCTAGAGATAACCACTATCAGTAACATTTTGTATCTCATTCCTTATCTTCTCTGTGTACATATGCAATTATTTAAATGGGTGTTATTATCTACTATTTGTAATTATTATTGGGTTGGGAACATTGGCTCACGAGATTAGCCTTCCAAAATAGGCTCCTTCGTGGCTGGCTCAGCATTCCACAATCAGACAGAATATGATGATCATTTTCCCAGTGCTAAACACAATCTGTTCCTAAGTTTTCATTATTATGATTACTATTCCATGAGCATTCTTGTACACCAATATTGTACATTTTCCAAAACAGCACTCCGAATGAAAATCCAGAAGTAGAATCCAGTTAAAGGAGATACATTTTAAAAGCCAGCCCCTCTCGCCCACACAAGACTGCACTTCCCACTCGCCCGGCGTAAGTGCCTGCGTTCACCCCAGGCGCCCCCACTAGGCAGTGCTGACTCAGAGAGGAAACACATTCCATTCACATTTCGCCTGCGTTTCTTGAATTAATGGTGAACTGACATGTTTTTTATAAGCTTAGCGTTCCTTTGCCTTTAAGAACTGCTGGTTATACCTACTGCCCATTATTTCCTGGCATCATTGTGGTAACTCTATCACACACGACAACTCCAAAAACCCTCAGTGTTGCTTGCTTTCATTTCATTTTTATGGAAATCCTTTGGTAAAGATATTTTTATTTTTTGTTTGGTCAAATTTATAACTGTTTATCTGTTTTCACTATTTTTTTCTAAAATCTCCCTCTACCACCAAATCAGGAAAATATCATGTACATTTTATTTGGGGCATGTCATACTTTAATTGTTTTATCTGTTTAAGGGGCCAAGGAAGTCTTAGCTGTTGCAAGGGTTTGTGGCCCTCAAAGGGCCATAGTACATCGACAGACAGACAGAATCTGTGATGTAAGTCCTGAGAGAGGAGCAGGGCTGAAGGGACATGTCTTTTTAGGCTCCCAAAGGGGCACAGTCATGAGAAAGAACTGGGAAATGCTGCTCTCGATTCTACAGGCCCATATATAATTATGAGTTACACATGTTTGTTGGCTTATATCTAAGAATTTCTTTATATTACCATACATCATGAGTAACAAGTTAACAGAACCCACAGGTCACAACTCTACCTTCTAATCCTTTTCTTCTTGCAGTTACTATTACAGACGAGAATTTTGTACACTAACATGATTTTTGATCCTCTGGTACCAAACCTGCCTTTACGCTTAGAGCAGCGGTTTCTCATGGAACGGTCAGTGATGGTGAAAATGTGCTCTATTTGTGTTAACCCTGAAGTCACTGGTCACATGTGGCTACTAAGCTCTTGACTGAGAAACTAATATTCAATTGAACTAAATTAATTTAATTTAAATTTACATATGCGTAACTACATGTGGCTTGCGGCTATTGCGCTGTATGGGGCTGGACTGGATGTTTATAAGATTTTATTCTTGGAATAAACTATGTAGAAGTTAACTAACTTGTGACAGTGTTTTTCTAGAATGACATCCTTTTGCCTGCAGTCTAGCTGTCCTGCCTAAGAGCACCAAAGGCGCCCTGTGCGCCGGGAGTCACACTTCCCACCCTCGGCCTGCTGAGGCTGGCCTCTGGCTGGGGTTCTCATGCGTAATCAGTCTCCGCAGGAGAGCAGGGACAGCCCAACCAGGTGTGGTTCGATGTGTGCCATAAGAGGCAAGAAATCCAAAGGAACATTTAATATGCAACCTGAGCCACTTTCTCTCTAATTATAGGCATGTCCAGTGAACAGCTTAGGCTCTGTGCAGTAAAGGTACAATTTATCTTCACCTCAAACTCAGAATAATTACCGCAGCCTGTCCTGACTGGAGGCTACTCACCCGGGACCACTTCCATCGTCTCGTTCACCGGACTCACAATCTCAGGGCTCTGGGGTCTGTTCTCCTCTGAAATAAACATCCACAGGCTCTCAGTCTCGCACAGATCAGGGTCTCAAATGATACCAACACTTGGCAAGTACACCAAACTATACATGGCGTCCGGCAGATATTCCCTCAAATGTCGGAAGCATTTATGGCAGGAGACAGAGGCAAGAAGTAAAAGAGGGAGCCAGCAATAAGGCCACAGCCAAATCATGACAACCCGCTCCAAAGCCTGCGCCCTCTGAGCCCAGCAGCTTGGGCTACACAAAACCACAGGCAACACAGGCCCCGGCTGCAGACAATGGCTCTCCTAGAGCCAATCAGGATGGGGAGGGGGCTGGTGCTTCCCTGGTGGAGCATCACTCCCCAGAGGGCCTTCGATGCTGGACCTGCTTATACACAGGACCTTTACTAATGACCCAAGAGTAGAATGTCAAGCAATTTGGCATAATTTATTAAAACAGGATAAAAATAGTAAGTAGCTCCAGAAATTAATCTGACTGTTATTTACAAAAAGATTGGCTTCAAGGGGTAACCTGTGGCCAACCCTGAGAAACTATGAACTTAAATGCCAGCTCCATAAGGCAGGATCCTGTCTCTTTGGTTTGGTAACAGTTCCTGGCACGTAGTAGATGCTCAATAAATAGTTTTGAATCTTCCTTTAGAAGAATATTTAAAAATGACCTCACCCCTGATTAAGTACATTATGTCTACACAAGGGGTCAGAAATAACTTAATAGTTTCTATTAAGAGGAAGAATATGTCTGCTGGTCTAGTTGCTACAAGTCAGGAAGAACAAACCAGAGCTACACAACGACCAGAGGGAGGCTGCTCAAAGCTCAAGGTGGTCGTGACTGTTGAAAATGATGATCCACTGATACTAGTAGGAATTAATTCTGATTCAACAAAATAATAAACTTTGAAAAAAGAAAGTATGATGGCAGGAAGAAAGCTCCGCTGTAAGTCAGGCGGTCCGGTTCTGGGTCCCTGCCCTGGGACACGCCCTCCTGTGCCTGTCCCAGCATGATTCGCAGTAGAGGCCCCTTTAACTTCCAAACCCCCGAGAGTGACCGTTATCATATACGATTTGTGGAGCTCTCAGAAAGAACCGTCAGCAGCCATCCCAAAGAATGAGCCTCCTCGGCCAGATGGAAACCCGGCTCATATCGTCTGTTTAATTAGCACTTCATCTGAAGCAGGAGGGAAGCCATTTTCACAGTATTTAGCAACAAAAGTTAAAACCAGGTGACTTTTGGCAAGTCATCCAGCTTCTCATGGCTTTAGCTCCTCCGTGGACATGCAGATGATAGTAGAATCCTGGTCCCTGGGCCTTCCCGGGTAGGAAATCTTAGGACAGAGCTGTGACTCACCAAGAGTTAAAAGCTCGATCACCCGGCTGATGCGATACTGCTTTCCCAGGAGCGTGTAGGATGCGCGGCAAGTGTATTTCCCTTTATGCGCTTCAGTCACATTCATGATGATGAGTTTATTTGATTCTCCAATGAACTTTGCATCGTCAAGAAGTAGAGGTTTGCAGTCCTAGATAGAGCAACAGGAAGGAAGTATTGAAAACCAATTAATAACTTTCTCCAGTCTGCCAGGAGGAAACATTCCACTTTTCCATATCAGTAAATGTTTTATACATATGCAATATGTATATTATATTTTATATATATTTACACATATATATACAAATATGTACTTATACACACACACACACACACACACACACACATATATATATATGAAAAGAAAGATTCCTTGCATAACAAATTTTAATGTGATTTTTGTGGCAAAAGTCATAATTATACTCCTAGGATATTAAATGCTTACACCTATGAGCCTTGCACTTTGAAAACAAATTTATTTGGAAATAAAGAAAAACAGTGGAGGAAAGAATGCTCACACTATATAGCTTGTCTGTGATGCTGTACTTCCTTTCTTCACAGATATTATTGACTTTGTGTTTCTTACCCTGCACAGCATGATTCCCCAAGGAAGCCCTAACAAGCTCGGCAGATCAAAGGTAGCAAACTGATAGTTTCCAGGGAGTGCTAGCCAATCGCTTCTAAGACAGTTACAGAAACTACTGCCCTGGGCGCTGTGGCTCAGTTGTTTGGCGCATCCTCCCGTACACCGAAAGGTCGCGGTTCAATCCTCGGTCAGGGCTCATCCCCAGGTTGTAGGTTGAATTCCCGACTGGGGTGTGTACAGGAGTCAACCTATTAATGTTTCTCTCTCTCAAATCAATAAAAACATATCCTCCAATGAGGATTAAAATAATAGAAACTATTAAGTTATTTAAGGACCACTTGATATTTTAATAAAACACAAAAGAATAAATTTTGTGCCCTGGCCTGTGTCACTCAATGGTTAGAGCACGGGCCCATGTACCAAAGAGCTGCAGGTTTGACTCCCAGTCAAGGACATGTACCTGGGTTGCAGGTTCGATCCTTGGCCCCAGCTGGGGTGTGTGCGGAAGGCAACAATGGATGTGTCTTTCTCACATTGATGTTTATCTCTCTCACCCTCCCACCTTCCACTCTCTATAAAAATCTATAGAAAAAATATCCTTGGGTGCTCAGCTGGCATGGCTCAGTGGTTGAGTGTCGACCTATAAACCAGGAGGTCACCATTCGACTGCTGGTCAGGGCACATGCCCGGGTTGCAGGCTTGATCCCCAGTGTGGGGCGTGCAGGAGGCAGCCAATCAATGTTTCTCTCTCATCATTAATGTTTCTATCTCTCTCTTCCTCTCCCTTCCTCGCTGAAATCAATAAAAAATATATTTTTTAAATGTATCCTTGGGTGAGGATTAACAAATAAACAAAAAAAGAATACTTTTTAAAAAATAAATAGTTATCTCTTAAAAACCCTAAATTTATACTGCCTTATCTTTAAACTTCTTTTATTCTTACTATACTCTTCTTCAACTATATCTTCTTAAGAAAAATAACAGAAAGTAAGCTTTTAGTAAGGCTGCAAATTAAATATATGTAGTCTTACAACTTTTTTCAAATGTCCTATTAAGTTTCACTACTCAAAAGTAAATGATATGCCAAATGAAAATGTACTTTGCAGATTCAACACATTGTCTATGAAAGAAAACTATTTTATTTGCTGGAAAAGTAAAATACTATATTTAATATAACATTACGTGAGACATAGAAGCATGAACAAACTGTTGAACCTCAGAGAGAAGGCAGGGAGGGTGGGTGGGAAGAGATCAACCAATGCACTTGTATGTGTGTATGCATGGGGTGGTGAGGGTCTGGGGCGGGGGGGGGGCGGGGGCGGGGACAGGAGTGGCTGGAAGAAGTTAATGGGGGGAAGGAGGGCCTATGTAATACTTTCAACAATAAAGATTTAAATACTACTACTACTAATAATAATACATATATTAAGACATTACCTTATCCCACTCTATTTTGGGTAACTCATTGTTTTCATCCTTAAAATAATCCAAATAAGGACACACAAGTTGTCCATTTCCTGCAATAATTAGTTTCTGTGGGTATATAACTTGTGCACTGTAACACAAGTCAGGTTCATGTTGTACAAACTTTGCAGTCACTTCAATCTTGAGGCAGTAAGTTGAATTTCTAAAATAAATCAAAATAGGTGAATCAATCATTATTAAAGGGCATTTCTGTCTTAACTATTGTAGGTACACAGAACACAGGTCTGTATCAAAGTAACTTCTTCCTTACCTCACTGTGCAATAGTAAAGCCCTGAATCCTCGACCTTAGCGGGAACAAACCAAAGCTTATCTTTGTACTGATGAATCCTGGAGCCTCTTTCCATAGATATAGCTGTGTTGCTGTCATTTTTATACCAATTTATAGAGCCTTTGTTTTCATTTGGGTCAAGAGGACAGGAACGAACAGCAATTTCATAAGCAGAAGAAACTAAAATTATTGGTCCTGTACGTTCCTCACATTTACCTTTAAAAGGGAGAAAGGAAAAGCAAATTCTAGATGAAATCTGTCAATGTCTCTTAATATAATATCTACATATAAATGTATCAATTACTCAATACATTAATGCATATTAAATATTTACCAGCCTTATGATTAACACCGTTATCTTGGAAGTCTGAAATATTTATATCCAAATTCAGTTGTATTACTTACTACCTGAGTGCCCTTGAGCAAGTTATGTAACCTCTCATCCCCTCTTGAGTCATCTAAAAATGGGTGAAAATGTAGCAGGTGAGAGAGATGCTTCAGTACAAGATGGAGTACAAGGGAGTGGATTTACCCTCCTACCTGAACAACTGAAAAATGGGCAATGTTTATGAAACAATGATGTTCAAGACATTGAACATAAAAATCGAAATATCAGAAAGGTGGGAGTCAAAGGAGGGAAGCCCTAGAATCTTCCCAAATTGCTGCCTAGCGAGACCAGGACCGTGGCGTTGCAAGGAGGAAAGCTAGGCAAAGTCTCAAGTTCTCTGAGTGAGGAAATGGAGCTGGGAATCCAAGTAAACCAAAAGTGTGCAGGGCAGAGCACCAACAGGTCAGCCCTGCACACGGAGCGAGCGGGAGAGGAAGTGAGCAAGCACTTTGCTGACCTACAGAGAGTCTCCCTCAAGTTTTCAGCTGAGTATTGATTACTTTAAGTTATATAAGAAAAACCACCCAAGGTCAGAGTGAGAATTGCCAAAAGGATTAGAGTAAATAATACCTAACCCACACACAATTCTGGAAATAGTTGCTGTTTACAGCTGGAATGGAAAACCTCAATAATCATGGGGCATCAGGTAAAATATCCAGAAGGGTTTTGACTCAGTACATGGGGAAAATCAGGCCTCGAATAAAACTTTTTCTGATCATAACTAATAAAGTTTAAAAGCAAGATCTGAAATGATCACCCATTTTCAATAATAAACCTATGATAGAGCAAACTCAAGAACATTTTTCATAATACAAAAATATCCAGCAACCAGAATGGTGGAAATAACAATGTCTATCATCTATTAAAAAATTGCTAAGCATGCAGAGAAGCAGGATAATATAACCAATAATGCAGAGAAAATAATCACTACTGACCCAGAAATGACAGAGGTGATAGAATAAATAGAAAATTAAAATAATTATTACTATTGTGTTTCACTTGTTCGAGATACTAGATCAAACCTGTTGAGAAGAGATGTGAGAGTTGTTTTTAAAAAACTTAAATCAAATTTCTAGAAATAAAAACTACAATGTTGACTTAAAAAAAACTCGCTGGATGTGATTAATGGCAGATTTGACATTGCAGAAGAAAAGCTTAGTGACTTTTAAGACACGGCATTAGAAACTATTCAAAATTAAACACAGAGAGAAAGAGAAAAGAACAACATTAACAGGGCAGTGTTTAGCTGCTGGACAACCTCAGTACGTGACATAGGAATCCCTGAGGTAGAGGAAAGGTGCATGAAACAGAAGAGTATTTGAAGTCACACAGGTTGAAATCTTTCAAGATTTAATGAAAATGAGGAGCTCACAGACTCTAATATCACAATGAAACCCAGGCAAAAGCAGCATGAAGAAAACTCCACCAAACAAAGAAAAAGTAATGCAGCCTTCTTGCCAGAAAAAATACAAGCCAGAAGAAAGTGGCATAAAGATAAATACTGAAAGATAAAAAGTCAACCTAGAAGTTATACTCAGTGGAAATATTTTTCAAAAATAAAGACAAAATAAAACTTTTTTGTGTATTTATTAAAGCTGTAAAAATTCATCCCCAGACCTACACTATCAGGAAAGTATAAGAAGTCCTTTGGAGATAAAGAAAATAATATTGGATAAAAATGAATCTACACAAAGGAGTAAATACACTAGAAATGTTTACTATATGGGTAATTATAAAATAACTAGTGACACGGTGCATAAAATCACGAAGCCCTGCCTACCCACGCCCCACTTTGACACCCTAACCTCTCTACCCAGAGCTCAAGCGGGCCTGGCCCTGCCCCCAACCCCTCTGGCCTTCTCTGGCTGCTTCAAGGCCCGCCCTCAGTCCTGTGAGTCACCTCGGGCTGGTCTTGCCTCCTCCAGGTGCCTCCCTGCTTCCGCCCCGTCTCTGAGCAACCGCTGCACCGCACAGGCGCACGCAGCCTCCTGCTGATGGATTGTTACATGTGAGGGCGTCCTGACCATTAGCATATTAGCTCTTTATTATATAGGATTTTTCTTACTCTTTAGATCTCCTTTAAAATAACTGCATGTTTAAAGCAAAACCAATAGTGTATAGTAAGATTTATAACATATTAGTAGCCCTGCACACGAATCTGTGCGCCAGTAGCTTGCCAGTAGCTCGCTGCCGCCCTCCAGTAGCTCTCCACCCACTGCCCCACTCTCCTGTAGCTACCCCTGACCCCCTTCCCCCGCACCCCCCCTCATAGCTTGCTGCCCTGCCCCCTCCTGTAGCTCTCCACCGCCCGCTTGTAGCTCACAGCCCACCCTCCTGCTGATCCGTGACCCGGTTCTATGTGGTCGGTCATTACACTTCACGGAGTAACGACTATTTGCATATTGCATCTTTATTATATAGGATAAAGCTGTAAAAGGCCTGGGAACAATGGGGCTAAGTTCTAGAATGGAAGTATACTGCCTTACATTTCTTATACTCTGTGTGAAATGGCAGAGTATTACTGAAAGGTAAACAGTAATAATTAAAGATGGATACCAGAAGCCTGAGAGCACTTATTTTTTTATTATTAATTTCAGGGAGAGGAAGAGGGGAGATGGGGAGGGGGGAAAGAGAGAGAGAGAGAGAGAGAAAGAGAGACATAGATGTGAAACATCAAGCAGTTGTTTCCTGCACCCTGACTAAGGATCGAACCCATAACCTGGGAATGTGCTCTGACTGGGAATGAACCCGCCACCTTCTGGTGCATGGGCTAATGCTCCAACCAACTGAGCCACACTGGCCAGGGCTCCAATAGCACCTACTTAAAACAAAAACAGTTACTTAGTATAAGCCAACACAGGAGATAAAATGAATCATGAAAATTCTCAATCAATCCAAAAGCCAGCAAAAAAAGAAAAAATAAAAGAATTGATGGGACAAATAGAAACTAAAATATGATCCTGAAATTAAATCCAATGTATTAATAATGATATTTTAAAATATTAATGGCCTAAACATCCCAATTGAAAGGCAGAGGTGGTCAGATTAGATAAGGTGAGAAGAATCCAACTGTATGCTGCCTAGCACAGATGTACACACATACATGCATACACACATGCCATCATGCTTACACACACTTTAAATAGAAAGATACAAATACATTTCAAGTAAAAAAAAATGGTGGGGGCCCACACCAGGTTAACACTAATCAAAAGAAAGTTTACATGGTTGTTACATTGATAACAACCAAATTAGATTTTACCGTAAAGATTATTAACAGAGATAAAAAGGGTCATTTCATTATGATAAAGAAGTCATTCTTCAAGAAGTACATAGTAATCCTAAATGTTTACTAAGCTACTAACAATGCTTCAAAATACTTGAAGCAAAAATATTAGACTGCGTCCTAGCTGGTTTGGCTCAGTGGATAGAGTGTCAGCCTGTGAACTGAAGGGGCCCTGGTTCAATTCCGGTCAAGGGCACATGCCCAGGTTGTGGGCGTGATCCTCAGTATGGGGCGTATAGGAGGCAGCCAATCAATGATTCTCTCTCATCATGGATGTTTCTATGTCTCTCTCCTTCTCCCTTCCTCTCTGAAATCAATAAAATATATATTTTTTAAATGTTAGACTGCAAGGAGAAATAGAAAAACCCACAATTATAGTCAGAGATTCCAATACCCTACTCAAACAATAATTGATAGAACAAGTAGAACAATTAGATAAATCAGTAATGATATAAAAGATTTGAACAAAAATTTTGGTGTAACTGATATTTATAAAAAATCCTACTCAACAATAGCAGAATACACATTTTTAACACAACAACTTTACCAACATATACAATATTCTTGTTCATCACCCAGTAATTGATGTATTTAAAGGGATTCAAATTAGACAAAGTATATTTTCTGGTGATAATAGGATTCAATTAGAAACCAATAACCAAAAGCTATCTAGGAATTCCCAATATGTTTGACAAGACATTTTAAATGAATATGAAATACACTGTTAGCTGGGAAGCCATACTGTCCTAATTTATCAGTTCTATAAAGTATCAGCAGATTTGAACATAACTTCCAGAGTGTGCAGAATGCAATCATAAAAAATATTATTTGTAAAATAATAAAACAAAACTAAAAACACACTTCTAAATAACCATGAGTCAAAGAAGAAATAAAAAGAGAGCGTAGAAGGTATTTTGACTGAATGATAAGGGAAATACATGTCAAAATTGATGATATTCAGTGAAAGCAGTGGGGAGAGAAAAACTGACAGCACTAAATGCCTATAGAAGGAAAAAGATCTCAAACTGATGACTTCAGTTTCCACTCAATAAATTAGAAAAAAATGCATCCAATGTAAGCAGATTAAAGAAATAACATGACTCCAACAGACAATCAGTGAGCCCTGGCTGTGTGGCTTCGGGGTTAGAGGGTTGACCTGTGCACCAAAAGGTCACAGATTCGATTCCCCGTCAAGGGCATGTACCTGGGCTGCAGGTTGATCCCTGGCCCTGGTAGGGGTATGTGTGGGAGGCAACCAATGGATGTGTCTCTCTCACATTGATGTTTCTCTCTCTCTCTCTCTCTCTCTCTCTCTCTCTCTCTCTCCCTCTCCTCCCCTCCCTGCCTCCCTCCTCTCTGTCTCTCTCTCCCTCTGTATCCCCCCTCCAATCCCTTCCTCCCTTCTACTCTCTCTAAAAATCAATGGAAAAAATATCCTCAGGGGAGGATTAACAACAACAAAATTAATGAAATGGAAAATGAAAAAATAACAGAGAAAAATCAGATACTAAAAGCTTGTTCTTTCAAAAAATTTGATTGATAAAGATCTCCATTCAGAATGACCAGGAAAAAAGAAAGGTGTTATCTCTCAAAGGAGTAATAAGGAAATATTAAGAACAAATGTATGCTAATAAATTCAATAACTTATGTGAAACAAGAAAATTCCTTAAAAGGCACAGACTATAAAAGCTCCCTCAAAAAGAAATAAATAACCTCAATAGCCCTATAGATACTAAAGAAAATGAATTTGCAGCTAAAACCTTCCAACAAAGAAAATTTGGGGCCTAGATAGCGTCACTGGAATATTTATAGAAGAAATTTTAGGCAAACTCTTGCAGAAACATGTCCCTATTCACTCTATGAGGTCAACATTACTCTAATACTAAAACCTGACAAAGACATTACAAAAAAAAAGAGAAAACATAAGCCAATCATCATAAACATAGACGCAAAATTTCTTTAAAACAGTTTATCAAACTAAATCTTACACTATATTAAAAAAGAATAATATATTGTGATGTATATAACATCCTAGAAATGCAAAGTTGGATTCACATTCAAAAAAATCAATCAATGAAATTCCATATATCAACAGAGTTTAAAAGAAAATCTATATAATCATCTCAATAGACCCAGAAAAAAAAAAAAACATGACAAAATCCTACATGAGCAAACTAGGAATAGAGGTGAACTCTCAGCTATGAAAAACCTACAGCTTTTATACACAGCAAGATTAGGAGTGAGGTCAGGATGTCCACTCTAATCACTTCTATTCAATAGTTTAGCAGTGGTTCTCAACCTTCCTAATGCCGCGACCCTTTAATACAGTTCCTCATGTTGTGGTGACACCCAATTTCATTGTTACAAATTAAACATAATTAAAGCATAGTGATTAATCGCAAAAACAATATGTAATTATATATGTGTTTTCCGATGGTCTTAGGAGACCCCTGTGAAAGGGTCGTTCGACCCCCAAAAGGGTCGTGACCCACAGGTTGAGAACCGCTGGTTTACTGGAAGATCTAATTAGTACATTAAGTCAAGAAAAAAAATAGATGGCACCCAGATTGAAGGGTAAAGTAAAATAGCGTTATTTGCAGACAACATGATCATCTATGTGGAATATACTATAGAAATCTACAAATGATCTAGAGCAGTGGTTCTCAACCTTCTGGCTCTTTAAATACAGTTCCTCATGTTGTGACCCAACCATTGAATTATTTTCGTTGCTACTTCATAACTGTAATGTTGCTACTGTTATGAATCGTAATGTAAATATCTGATATGAAGGATGGTCTTAGGCGACGCTGTGAAAGGGTCGTTCGACCGCCAAAGGGGTCGAGACCCACATGTTGAGAACCGCTGAGAGGATTAGTAAATTATAATGTAATATGAGTATGCAAGATTGAATGGGTTTTCAAATACTAGCTAAGAACAATTAAAAACTGAATTTTTAAAAATACATTTTCTAATGACAGTAAAATATATGAATAGAATATTAAGGATAAATCTGACAAAAGATGCATCAAAGCTATCCAATGAAAAATATAAAACAGTGCTTAAATAAACTAAACAAGATCTAAATAAATTATCCTGGATCAGAACACTCAATATCATTAAGATGTTAGTTGTCCCCAAATTGGGTTATATTCAACTCAATCCCCATTAATATCTGAGCAGGACCTTTTTGTACTAATTAACAAGCTGATTCTAAAATTTATATATAATTAGTCAAAATAATTTTGATTTTAAAAAGAACAAAGTTGCCCTAACCAGTTTGGCTCAGTGGATAGAGCGTCGGCCTGAAGACTGAAAGGTCCCAGGTTCGATTCCGGTCAAGGGCATGTACCATGGTTGTGGGCACATCCCCAGGGGGGGGGGGTGCAGGAGGCAGCTGATCAATGTTTCTGACTCTCTGTCCCTCTCTCTTCCTCTCTGAAAAAATCAATAAAATATATTTAAAAAGAACAAAGTTGATTTACACTGCCTTAATTCAACATTTATTATAAAACCATATGAATTAAGACAGTGTAGTATTGACATAAAGATGAATAGGTCACTGAACAGAAACCTCAGAAATAAATTACACAAACATATTCAACTGATTTTTTACAAAGGCACAAAGGAAATTGAGCGGAGAAAATATAGCCTTTTCAATAAATTGGATATCCTTATTAAAAAAACAAAACACACAAAATCTGATCTTTTGAGGCAGGATTTCCGGAATGGCAAGAATGAGGGTCTCCATAAATTCACTCCTCCATAAAAATAACAAAAAGCCTGGAAAATTTTCAAAATCAAAGGGATGCAATAATGAGAACATTTATTTTAAAATAAAACAAAACAAACAAACAAAAAAACAGGGGCAGCTGAATCTCAGAACAGCGGGATTTGTAGCTTTGTAATTTAAACTACTCTCATCCACCTCTCTTTCCAGCTCCACTATAAACTCGAAAACCAGCAGCCTTACAAACACAATAGCTATGAAAGCCAGCAGCTTGCAAGAGTGAAGCAGGTTTGGAGCCCCTCAAAAAGTACCATTCCTGCGCATTGCCACCATTTGACCCGATTGGCAGCTCTGTGGAAAAGTCACACTCACAGAGTGGTGTTGTTATTGCCCTGACTCAGAGCTCCACAAGAAGTGCTATCCCAAGAGTGTTTGTTTAAAAAATCAATCAGTGGCAAATGTTTGATTCTGCAGCTGCCGGCAGCCATGATACCCGTTGACACAAACAAGAGTCTGGCCAAAAGGAAAAAGAACACCTGGGGAACTAAATGACCATAAAGAGATTCGAAAAGCTCTAATATATTCCTGGGTAATCCAGAAAAGTGCCTATGTGTGCAGGGCTGTGTACATGCCCAGGGAAGACCAGAGAAGGCACCTTAAAGTCATGCACAGCAGGAAGTGAAGACTAAGAGTTGTGAGCAGCCTAAGTGTTGAAGGCATACCTCAACACACACACGGCCCCTCCGCAAAGGGTAGAAGGCTTGTTGGGTCAAGTATTCTAAGGAAATTTCTGACCATTCATTAGATGACCAAGCAGAGACTTACGTAGCCATACACTACAGGAAAACACAGATCACAGGAAACTTCAGAAAGCAATGAATATATATTCATTATCTTGATTGTGATGATTTCAAGAGTGGACATGTATGTCAACACACCAAATTGTATACTTTAAACATGTGTGGTTTATTATATGTCAGTTATTAACACAAGCTGCTAAAAGAAACACAGAATTGAAATAAAAGGGGCTAGGCACGTAGCATAGAACCTGTGCAGAGTGAGGACTCTAAGTATTTAGATAATGAGAATAACAGTAGCAAAAGCAATAGTAATCTATCTATATAAAACCCTAATACGCAGCCCTAACCGGTTTGGCTCAGTGGATAGAGCATAGGCCTGCGGACTGAAGGGTCCCGGGTTCGATTCCGGTCAAGGGCATGTACCTTGGTTGCAGGCACATCCCCAGTAGGGAGTGTGCAGGAGGCAGCTGATCGATGTTTCTCTCTCATCGATGTTTCTAACTCTCTATCCCTTTCCCTTCCTCTCTGTAAAAAAAATCAATAAATATATATTTTTTAAAAAAACCCTAATATGCAAATCGACCAAATGGTGAACAACCAGCCGAATGACTGGTTGCTTTGATGCGCACTGCCCCTCACCCACTGACCCTGACTGGCGGCGGGGGGGGGGGGGGGGGGGGGGGG
>NW_005871470.1:890286-902930 GCF_000147115.1 Myotis lucifugus
GGCGGGGCCAGCAAGTGAGCGGCACCAGGGCCGCCAAGGTGGATGGGAGCAGAGGCCCCGATCACACCACTGGTGGCCCCACAGATCAGCCCTTATATCTGACCAGGCCTAGGGATCCTACCCATGCATGAATTTCCTGCACCGGGCCTCTAGTAATAATAATAAAATGAACAAAATAAAGTAATGTCTCAGCTAGATATACACTTCTATTTATCTGGAGTTTGACCCACCCATCCACCAAAATTGTTCTTATCAATGTCACCTATGACTTTTAAGTTTCTAAATCAAATAAACAACTTCAAACATCATCTTAGTTAGCATATCTTCAGATGACATATATTATTAACCAAATGACCTCATCCCTTATCATCTCCCTCCTTTCTCACTTGGTTCCTGCCAGAAGCCATTCCATCCTTGCTGCTTGACACAGAAACATCTGCACAGCATATGTTCCAAGGGACCTGGCGTATATGGCATACTGTTCTTAATATGTTTGCTCCCCTTCTTAGCGCTATTTCTTAAAAAGCAATGAATGTGTTTTCTCCCAGCAGTTTTCCTGACAGTCATGGTATAGCATGAAAAATTCAATGACCAAATTAAAAGTAATTGATTCCATGGTCAAGACTAAATCCTTTGATGTTAAGAAGTGTTTTTAAGTGTTGATAATTTTTAAATTGGATACATGTTTGACAGTTTTTCCGAATGTAATATTTCAAGAATATAATCGAAGAACATTTTGTGTATCTCAAAAGGCCCTGAGATTGTACAAAAGGATTTATTTCTTCTCCAAAAAAAGAAATAAACTAAATTAGACCAATACAATATACTTGATTGCATAAGGAAATTCTGCCACATAAAAGAAAAAATTGATTTATTAATAGCAATGTTTTTATTTAAAATAATATGCCTTTAATGTCATTAAAACTTATTAAGTGTATGCACAGACCCACAATTTTTCTAGTCTCTTAAATCTAGAAAACCCTGCCTTCCTTAAACTAAGGACAATTAAAGGTTAATGATTTATATTTTCCCTCCCTAAACAAAAGTTAAATAGCTTATGCCAAAATACTTAAAGGGACTGATAGCAGTAATCCAATTAGTGTTATTTACTGTTAACAAAGACAAGTAAAGTTAAATAATGAGCTTTATTTCAAATTAATTAAATTGGCTAATCGAAATGAATAAATATCCAAGAAAACTTAATTGTACTATACAGGAAACTGTTCCTGAAATATTAAAAATTTTTATTGATGGTTCATCTTATAGTGATAATTATTTAGCATTTAATAAAACCAAAGCAGTCATATCTCTATACAAGAAATTAAATCTAGAGTCATCAAGACTGCATTAAAGAAATGATTTCAAAAGGCTCTTCATATTATTTTTAATACAATATAGGGGAATAATAGAATATTTCCTGTAAGAATATTACATTAAGCCTGAAGTATTTTTAAATTGTTACTTTATAATTGATTTTCATTTATAATGCCTCTAGCAGGACACCTGTAAAAGTGCACTGGTGTCAAAGTGGGCCAAAAGGAAAATGGTCTAGTTAAAATAAAAGGATCTCAAATCTAATTTATAGGGAATTCCCTCTTAACATTTGGTCGAAGATATGTTTATATATTTCCAGAAAATTTCTTAAAGATCGTGTGGATTCCCGCAAAAAATATTAACTTCAACATGGACCCGAGAGAGAAACTGGCCAACTTAAAGAGGAGTCTGCACCTGGAGCCACGCCTTAGCTGCAGACAATCAACTGCCCAGCCCACAGATAGCAATGATCCCAAGGAGCCCACTGAAGATAAGAAGTGGGAAGAGGACGAAGTGGACAGCAAGGAGCCCAGAAGTGACCAGGAGCCCAGGAACACCTGAGAACATCCTTCTTGCCATGCTAGCAGCAATCAGCTGTGCGGTAATGCTACCAGGGGCAAATGGGGATGTATTCTGGACTTATGTTCCTGACCCACCGTGGGTAAGACCCCTTACGTGGGCTGATACTCCACCTAACATAGTTACTAATGATACCAAAAATCTTGGTCATCCAGGAGGACGACAGGTGGGGCAAGGAAGCCTATGGGCAAGGTATAATTACTCAGCTGTTGCCACCCAGCTTCCCTTTTGTATGACTCTAAATCAAGCCACTGCTCCCTTGTGTGTAAAATTAAAGAGAGATTTTTAGCCAGCCTGGACCCCAAAGAACGGGGAAGAAAAGGCTCAAATACGTCTATTATCTCTATCCCCACCCCCTGCCAACTAAGCCATTATGTAAAAGGTCTTATGAATGGGATCCCACTGAGGAAGAATTTAATTGGCAAGACTGTTTTAGTAATTATCCTACCACCAGCAAACTTAATAACAATTTTTTCTTTATAGACTGGAGCCCTTACGGTTCTCTGTATAGTAACAATCGCACCCTAAAGTGGGAAGGGAATGCATCCTATCTATATGCTGAAGAAAATCACTCCATTTCATGGCATGGAGGAGAATTTGTTGGACCTCAATTACAACATGACAATTGGCCTCTACAAAGTACACAGTGGAAATTAGCTGCTGCACTTGCACCTATAAAATGGTATAGTTTCAATTATAGCTCAAATAATTCCATTTCTGCTTTACGAGGAACTCTCAATAAGACAGTGTTTGCTACTGCCTGTGTGTGTGATCCATTTGTGCTCCTATCAGGCCCCATTCAGATGCATCTTAATGTTACAAGCCATCTGGATGAGGTGTCATGCACAGGTTGCACATTATCCCATTGTATTAATTCTTCATTTCAAAAGAAGTCCCTCATGATTTTAAAACAACTAGCTTTTGCTTGGGTTCCCACTAACTTAACTGAGCCTTGGGAATCTCATCAAACCTACCAACTGTTGCATGATCTAGTAAAAATCTTAAAAAGACAAAAAAGATTTCTTGGAATGTTAATTGCAGGAATCTTTGCCCTCGTAACGTTACTCACTTCTGTGGGCATTGCTGCTTCATCGATGGTACAGACTGTTCAGACCTCTCATTTCGTACAACAGGTCAAGGAAAATGTAACTAAGACCTTGTCTATACAAAAAAGAATTGACAACCAGTTTGAAATTGAATTGTCAGCATTAAAGTCTACAGTCCTGTGAATGGGTGATAAAATCCATGGCCTAGAGCAAAGAATATCTTTGCAGTGTCATTATAATTTTTCCCAGATTTGTGTTACCCCTGTTCCCTATAATAGTACCCTGCACCCTTGGGAATCAATAAAAAATCATCTTCTTAGTGCTTGGGGTCTAGGTAACACAATCCTTGATATTTTAGAATTAAACAGCATATTGTACAGTTGTCCAAGGCAAACTTACAAACTAATTCTTTGAAAGCCTGGCAACAATTTAAAGAGGACTTAAAAGAATTTAACTCCTTCCACTGGATATCCTTGCATTTACCTCTCAGCATAACCACTATTGTTTGCCTCATATTCTTGTTCTCATATGTTTACTTCTAGTCTGCAGATGTGGAATGAAGAGTCTTAAATGGATTAAAACCCTTCAAGCAGCTCTCACTTATCAAGATTTATTAAGGAAAAGTAACAGGGAAGGGTGCCTAGCACATAATTAATTATTGCCTTTACGGTACTAGGACCTCCCTTAGAGCTAAAAACAGACAATGGGTCCATGTACGCTAATTCTGTTTTCAGTATTTTTGTCAGCAATATCAAATTTATCATAAAACTAACATCACTTATTATTCTCAAGCTATTTTGAAGTAAGCCAATCATGTTATTAAGATGCAATTATTAAAATAAAAAGGAGGAGAATCGGATGAATTCATCCAGCAAAGAATTAATAACACCTTCACCTTTGCTGGAAAATCTGTGGGCCCACCTATATGTTTTGACATCACTAATAATAATCACATTCCAGGCTGTTTAGGAACCTCGCAAAAAACCCGTTACTGACTCCCCCACAGGAAAACCTAATCGATGGAATATGTGGGCTCTCACCCTTCAGAATCCTGGGTGCAGGACCCCACCTCTTATGGAGCAGGGCTTTACCCCGAGTAAAAAATCCAAGGCTTTGTAGAACATCTTCACAATCAAAGGACACTGAGGAGGGCCCATGGCCATTCATGGATGAAAACACAGGATTCCCTCCTTGGTGGCATTGTAGATATCCAAAGCCTATTCCTTTTCCTTTATATCAAAGCAAACAACAGATTTTTGACTGGCCTGTACCTAACCCCACTAAGAACTATAGAGACTATTTTAAAGCTTCCGCTAACTTTCACTGGCAGGAAGCTTTTCTCCCCCCAGGAGACCCTGTCACTCGTCGGCATTCTAATGGATGGGTCCCAGCAGTCTTAGCTTCTATAGTTAATAATCATTCTTATACTCACCATCACTTGTGGAGAGCAATTGCCGCCACAGCGCCTATAACTCTTGATAGACCCCAGCCCCCGCCTTATGGCAAAGAAACTTATCATATTAGAGCTTGTCTACCATCCCCAGATGTCTTTCTACTAAAAGATTCTCACAGTAACCTAGGTGTGACAACAAATGAAACCACTTTCACTGTTTCCTGTCACAAATGTATTTTAACCACATGTATTGATTCTAGCTTATCTATTCAATTTTTATTGTAAAGCGACCTCCTTATTTAATGTTACCTGTACAATTGCATACGCCATGGTATGATGATTCTGGGTTACAAGCTATTAGAATAATTACCAACGTTTTAACCCTCTCAAAAATATTTGTAGCAGAATTAGTCTTAGGCATAACTGCACTCATTACAATTATAGGATCACTTGCTACTGCAACCACAGCCTTAGTACAGGAAGTCCATACAGCTCAGCATGTAGATCAATTAGCAAAGAATATTTCTCTCGCTCTAGCTATCCAAGAAATAATAGACAAAAAATTAGAAGCCAAGGTTAATGCTCTTGAAGAAGCCCTTATACAAATTGGAAATGAAATTGTTACACTTAAAGTTTGTCTATCATTAAGATGTCATCTAGATTACAAATGGATCTGCGTTACTCCTTTAGAAGTTAATCAGCCAGCAATAACTTGGGACAAAATTCAACATCATATATTAGGAATTTGGAATAACAGTAATTTAAGCCTAGATCTACAAAAGTGACATCAGCAGATTCATGACGTAAGCCAATCGGGCTCACTACTTGATCCTTCCCAGGTTGCATCTTCCTTTTTTAGCGGTTTACAAGGATACATCTCTAAACAAAACATTATCCCCATGCTTTTAAGCGCAGGCCTATTTTTATTCATAACTTTAATAATTATTTGTCTTTTCCCAGTCTTCTTCTGAGTCTTAATGCAATCTGAAAGGTGGCTGCTGATTTACACACGCTACATTTAAAAAATAAGCTGTTCCATCCTTGCTGCTTGACACAGTCGCTGCAGGGAAGAAACATCTACACAGCATTTGTTCCAAGGGACCTAATGTATATGGCATACTGTTCTTCATATGTTTGCTCCCCTTCTTAGCACTATGTGTTCTAACCAGGGCCACCTCCCCAAGAAAGGTTGTTTCTCCAGGTGGGAATGTTTCCCTGGAGTTAGGGATTAATGGGACTAGGAAAGGGAATAAATCAATAAAACCCCCTAGTGTTACAGAAATACTGTGTACTACTTATGAGGAACTTAGACTGTTAGCAATAAATTTAGGACTTGCTAGGCCCACATTCCCAGGGGTCTACACACCAGAGAAAGTACCAAAGCCTATACCCCTAAAAACCTGCCGACGCAGGGCAGTCCCAAGGAAGACCACCAGCAAGGCTAAAGGGACATAACCTTTATTTAGGCCATAGAATAGGAAAATCTCCTTCAGTTATGTCCTTATAGCTTAACAATAGAGCAGTAGAATAGTGACCTTGGAATAGAAATAGCAAACTAGCTCTTATAATGGAACACAGAGACTAACCTTTAGAATAGAATGTAGAAACATAGACAATAGATAAGATTAAAATCAACAGACCTAGATAGAGATAAGATTTTTAGCAAAGGTCAGGTAAGAAACTATAAACATAAAATAAGGAACTGTAGAAGGTCAATGGAGGACCCAAAACATACCATGATGTAACTATAGAGGCATGCTTATAGAATCAAATAGTATAAATACAGTTGTAACAGGACAATAAAAAAGAACCTAACTATGCTGATCATCTGAACGCTGTCTCTGTGTCCTTCATTCTTCGCCGACGCTATCCACACCTTTGGGAACCCCTGGACCGCTGGGGCTGGACCCTGGCAGGTTCCAACCACAATGGTATTAAGTTCCTGGAACATGCCATTTCCTTAGGGCCTTCGCACATCTGCCTGGAATGTTTCCCCATCCCCAACTTCAGGGTTGACTTAAAAGTCAACTTCTCAGTAAGTGTTCTCTGGCCACACTATCATAAAATTTAACTTTCTGCCACCTGCACATTCCTAAAACTTTATTTTTTAAATATATTTTTATTGATTTAAAAGAGGAAGGGAGAGGGAGAGAGAGATAGAAACATCAATGATGAGAGAGAATGACTGACCAGCTCCCTCCTGCATGCCCCACACTGGGGATCGAGCCTGCAACCCGGTCATGTGCCCTGACTGGGAATTGAACCATGACCTTCTGGTTCACAGGTCGATGCTTAACCACTGAGCCATATCCGCCAGGCCCAAACTGTATATCTTCCTTTCCTGCTGTTTTTCTCTCTACACTTACCACAAATGACATAACAAATGTTTACTTTTCTAAACCCACTGGAATGTAAACCATCTGCAGTCAGATTTTCTGTCTTGATCATTCACTTCTGTATCCTCAGCACCTAGCGCCTAGCACCGGGTAGGGGCTAATGCATTTGTAGTAAAGGGAGGAAGAGGGACAGAGTGAAAATGAATAAACAGAGAAAAGAAAGAACTGTCTCTTGATGGTTTTCAGCTGAGGGTCCATCAAGACTACATTTAACACCTCTTCCTGATGAAAGCCAGGATTTCCTGTGTTATACTCTTTGATCAGCAATACAGTGGGAAGAGGCCTGGACTAGACACAGTTTAGTCTTAGGCATAACTGAATTAGTCTTAGGCATAACTCTAGACTTGCTCTTAAACTAGAAACATGGTCTTGGGCTCTTAACCTCACTGGGTCTGTTTCCAAATATGTAAACAAGAGAATGAGAAGATGCTGAAAAGAATACTCATCACTACAGTTCTGTGACCAACAGGCTCTGTGTATTGGGATTCAACAGAAAAGATAAGAAAAATGATTCTGTTAGATAAGGTACTTCATGTATTCTAAATAACAGATTCTCTTAGCAGATAATAACAAGTGGAAATGCTTAACTTACCAGCTTCCAGAGAAGAAATCAGTAGAGCCATGAAACAAACAAGCCTGAGTAACACTTTCATGTTCTCCTAGAGAAACAGGAATGAAAGAAAAACAAAAATTAGAAATGTTACTATTCCAGAGACTTTCAAGATGGCAGTAGAGCAGGTGAATCTTGAACTCACCTCCTCCCTAAACCAAACTGGAAATACAAATAAATTGGGGAACAATCACCCTGAATAACCAACTGAGAACTAGCTGAAGAGGAGTCTCATGCTACTAATCGAGGATTTGCAGCAGAAGGTGCATTGAGACTGGTAGGAAGGGTGGAGATGCAGGAGGGACGGGCCCCACTCCCACGGACGCAGCTGAGGTGCTGGAGAGATCACTTAGCTACAGGGGCTTTCTCCTGGGCCGTGTGGGGCCTAACCCCAGGCCAGGCTCCCCAGCCCAGAGGCTCCCCAGCCCAGAGCACCAGAGCTGGAAAGAGGCGCCCACATAGCATCCAGCTGTGAAAGCAGCGGGGTTTCTGTCCACCAAAGACAGGCGAGTCTGCTGGAGACACCGGCTCCCTCTTCAAGAGCAAACTTTAAGGAGAGAGGATGGTGCTGGCTGGAGTCGCCTGAGGACAGTCTGGGGTCTGTGGCTCTAGGGAAAGATGTGGGGGGACAGCTGCCAGGACACCTGTACCCAGTCATTCTCGGATACCGCAGCAGCCACCTTTCTGGGGCAGGGCAATCCCCTCCGAGAGCATCAGCCTGGGGGAAAGCAATTACCCACCCGGGAGTCCCTCGCACCCCACCCTGCAAGGAGCCACAGCCTAGGGCGGGGAGTAGAAGTCCGGGCAGACTTTGGGTGTCAGTGACTGGGTTTGAGGTGAGGCCATATGCCCACTTTTCCTGTGAACCAGACTGGTACTTCCCCATCACAGGAGGCCCCACAGACACACCCCGCAGCTCTTGGCAGACCCGACCTTTGGGCTCCGGAGGCCGGTCCTGAGTATTAGAGCATCCGCCCTGCTGAGCTCAAGGCAAAATCAGGGACAGACTCAGTCACCTGGCTCTGGGAGGGTCATACCCAGCACCTTCCCTGAAGTGTGAATGGCACCTCCCCTCACGAAGATCCACTAGCCCCACCGCAGAGGCTTTTCGGTGAGTGAGCCTAACAGGCAGCCAGCAGACAAGGAGGCAGAGGCGGATGCGGGTGCCTTGGCACGGGTGCCGATCTGCCCCAGGGCCCAGTACAGTAACAGCCGGCCTTGGAGCACAGCTTGGTCCTTCCTGTGTGCAGCCAAGCCCAGCAGAGGCAGCCATAACTGTGGACCAGGCCCCGGCAGCGTCTGACACTGGCCTGCACCACAGTCCTTCCCAAAATGACCAAAAGCAACACACGAAGCATCCAGCTCAGGCAGCACTGGAGCAGGATCCAACAAACTCCACAAACAGCAGATCGAGCAGGCACTAAACCTGATGAGGTGGATGCCACTTTTTTCTTTTCTGATTTTTTCTTTTTCTTTCTATTTCTTTATTTTATTTTTTCTTATTGTTTTCTTTTCTTATAATTTTTCCTTATGCTTTTTATTCTTTCTTCTTTTCGTATTCTTTTTATTCCTTTTTATATTATTATTATTATTGGTCAGCATCTGTACAGCAACTCACATACCGTAGTTGGGGGTTGAGCATCATAATTAGACAGCCTAATCCCATGCATGAACAGGCCAACAGCAATCAAGACTCAACTGCAACAGGAGAGCCCATATAACCCACATAACATTCCTAGTACATCCAGCTCAGAGAACAAGGAGATTGCACCACTGTGTCCCACAGGACGCCTGCTACATAAGGCCAACCTATGAAGACTGAGAGGCCTAGCAGATATATTTAATACACAGAAACAAACACAATGAGGCAGCCAAAATGGGGAGACAAAGAAAGAGGCCCCAAATGAAAGAACAGAAGGAATCTCCAGAAAAAGAGCTAAATGGATGTAAGCAAGCAATCTATCAGAGACAGAGTTCAAAGTAATGGTTATAAGGACTCTCAAGGTACTTAATGAGAACTATAACAGCATAAAAAAGAACATAGAAACCAGGAAAAGGAACCAGTCGGGAATGAAGAATACCATATCTGACAACAAGATACACTGAAAGGAATAAAAAGTAGGTTGGGTGAAGCAGAGGACTGAATCAGTGATTTGGAAGACGAGATAGAAAAAAATACAATCACAAAAAGGAAAAAAAGTTTGAAAAATAAGGATAGCTTAAGGGAACTTTGGGACATGAAGCATAACAGTATTCACATCATAGAGGTTCCAGAAGGAGGAAAGAAAGAACAAGGGATCAAGAACCCATCTGAAGAAATAATGACCAAAAAACCCCCTAATCTGGTGAAGGAAAATGGCATACAAGTCCAGGAAGCGCAGAGAGTCAGAACAAAATGAACCCAAGGAGGCCCACACCAAGCACATCATCATTAAAATGGCAAAGGCTAAAAACAAGGAGAGAATCTTGAAAGCAGCAAGAGAAGGCAGTCGCTTACTCTCAAGGGAGCGCCATAGACTGCCAGCTGACTCGACAACAGAAACGTTTCAGGCCAGAAGGGAGTGGCATGAAATATTCAAAAAGATGAAAAACAAGGACCTACAACCAAGGCTACTTCACCCAGCAAGGCTATCATTTAAAATTGAAGGAGAAATACAGCAATTCCCAGATAACAAAAAGCTAAAGGAGTTTGTTATACAGAAATTTAAAGGGCTTGCTTTAAGAAGCAGAAGAAAAAGGGGGTTTGGGGGTGCAAAAGAACATAGTTAAAAAATAAAATGGCAATAAATATGTACCTAACAATAATCACTTTGAATGTAAATGGCCTAGATGTTCTAATTAAAAGGTATAGGGTAGCTGAGTGGGTAAGAAAACAAGACTCATGTATATGCTGTCTTCAAGAGACACACCTCAGAAGGAAAGATACACACAGACTAAAAGTAAAGAGATGGAAAGAGATAATTCATACAAATGGAAAGGGGAAAAAGTTGGAGTAGTAATACTTACATCTGACAAAACGAGCTTGCGGCTACTTGTGTAGATTTGTTCTGTATCTGGACTGTACCCCATTAGTAGGACCCACTTGCAAAAGTCTCCCTAAACTTCCAGACCCACTCAAAGCTCACACTTTCATCTTACAAGGTAAGACATTAAATTATTTGTATAAAATTATATAGCTGTATGAAAATGCACCAAAAAAGACTAAAAAACAACAACATATTAAAATTGGGTTGGTTCCCGCAGTTGGGTGGTTTCCCCCTTCTCGGTAGCTTTCTATCTAAAATTCCTGTAATGAGCATGTATTAACTGTATCACAAAGTGAGAAACAAAAGCAAAACCTTCACAGCCCCCACCCTCGTGTGACGTAGATGGCCGACCAACCTAGCACCAGCTACAACAGGTACAGGCCAGCGATGTGATCACGTATGAAGCGAGGTCCCCGGGATGCAGTTTAATTATATGACGCTTTGTCCACACATACGGCAGGGGCGCTAGCACCTTCGGCACTGGCTGCAGGCTGCAAGGAGACACCACCACCGCCTTACCTACAAAAGCAACGTCACCAAAACACGGCCGTTGAATGCGAAAAGGAAGAAAGGCACTCCTGCCAACTGTCCTAAGCTTCTCAAGCCCAGAGGCAGCCAGTGCTCAGCAGAACCTTTTCCTTTCCGAGTCCCTGCTCCTGAGATTAGGTCACACGACCATCACCTGCTCCTGAGGGGCACCTTCACGTGCAGTAAGTTCCAGCCTCAGACCTCAGAGGACCTTCGCACGGATCTATTTGAGGGCCCCGAGGACCTCAAACTCAACAGGCCCCAAACCAAGCTCTCTGCCACATCTGCTCCCCACCCGTGACAGGTGCAGCACTGCCCTGCACTCCCCACTGTGAGGACACCCTTGCCCCCTGCACCCCCACCTAAGGGCAGACACACTGCACCCCCAGCCCCCAGCAGTGCCCTGCACCCCCCACTGTGAGGGCACCCCCAGCCCCAGCACTGCCCTGCACCCCCCACCGTGAGGGCACCCCCAGCCCCCGGCACTGGGCGTGGAACTCAGAAGCCTTAATGAGTCCTCATGGAATGAAAGAAAAGTGAACAAAAGGTGCGGTTATCCTCCCCCCACTTCAGCAGCGTGTCCAGAGCAGACCATGCTTTGAAAACTCTGCCCTTTGGTTTACACAGGGGATTGCACTGGCCTGTACTCTTATCTGTAGCTCTAAGTTAATTGCAAACACAAAATATTTTACCCAAGACATCACTCATTCAGACTCTAATGACATGCAACCACCTGAATAGTACCCAGAAAATGTTCTATTAAGAAGTGGTGTTAACAGGAATGAAAATGTTACACTGTGCTTTTTAAATAAATGGAGGAAAATGATCCCTATGCCTGGCTCAAGCCTGGAAACTTTCCTGGAGCAGTAAGACTGCGTTCCTAAAATGTCCTAACTCTGACTTTTATTCGAAATAACTTGGCCTTCTCCCAGCTTAGCCTAAAATTGCATTCACAGTATTATCAGGTTGCCTTTAAACTATGCCCGATTATAAAACAAGGTCGGAGGTGCTGCGCCTCACAGCCTGGCCACCGCTCCCGCGCTGTAAGGAGGTGTGTTTCCCTCTGCCGGAGAAGGAAATCAAGGCTTCAAATGGTTCCCAGGTCCAGGCCAATCAATTACTCACGTTAGTTTATCAACAACAAAACGAAGGCGCGGTAAACCTACTGAGCAGCCGGAGCGCCTGGCTGTGAGCAGCGGGAGCAAGGGAAGGCCCAGCTGCGTCCACACAGCACATTTCAGACACATTTCAAATGAACCCTGAGCGCAGAGCATGTGGCAGCTGCAAGCCCAAAGCCAGCGGCCGGCTGCACAGACGCCTGGCCTCGGCCATGACCCTCTGGCCCCAGTGCCTCAGGTGCGCAAGGTGGGCGACAAGGCCGACGACCTCAGACCCTTTCCTGTTCCCAGAGCTTGTAAAACTCGGAATCCAGTGCAGAGCCCAGGCTTACTCAGCCGCCCACACCTGCTCTGGGAAAAAGCAGGCGGGGGGTGGGGGGGGCAGGTGCCTCCCCGCAGTGACTCAGTCCCAGAACCCTAGGGCGGGCGGGTGTCGCTCCAGGCTATAGGAACGGGTTAGTGTCACATGATCAAAGAGAATAGGGACAGTGGGAGGGGAAATGGGAAAAATGCACCCAAGACTAAACAAACCACGCTCCCAACAAAAATCAGCATAACCCCGTGCACCCAAAACGACAGAAATTCCAGGTGCGAAGCCAAGCCCGACCTACTCCACACCGGCCCGGCGGGTCGG
>NW_005871470.1:903030-916030 GCF_000147115.1 Myotis lucifugus
CCATGGACGTTTGTCGTGAGGATCACATGAGCTGTCTCAATTAAGGGCTGAGAAAACTGTCCGTGGTAAATTCCCTCGTGCTCTGGGGACACAGAGGCTGTGGTGACGTGCCTCGATGTTCATTCATGTTCTGTTCCACTCACTGCCAAACTTGACCAGCTTATTGCATGTCCCGCCACAGGCCCGCCTCGCGCTTGCTCTAAGCAAAATAGACATAATGCCCAGGGCCAGGCTCAAGGAGCTCGTCCGCCAGCAGGGACTGGGCACGTTTACAGAGAATGACACATCATGGGGAGTGGCCTTGGGCACAGAAATGCCCAGGGCATGGGGGAGGCAGGCCTCCCTCCGCCTGGAGGCCTCTGGGAGAGGCGCTGGGGTGGGGGTGGGGGTGGGGGGACGGGGTTGGAGGAGATGGTGTTTGGGCATAAGCCGAAGGTCAGGTCGGGTGAACATGCCCCAAATGGAGAATGTTACTGAGGCGCTGGGACTGCACTTCATAGGCGGCCAGAAAGTTACTGGAAGGTTTTAGGCCGCGGGCGGGATACGTGAGAGGATGCAGAGGCCAAGTCACGGGTAAGAGCACTTTCTCATTAAACACACACCTGGTACTTCCCACAGGGGTGCAGAAAGGCAGCCACCACCGGGGCCCCCAGCTGAGGGCGTGGAGAGTGCACTGTGGCTACAAGCTGGGAGGAGCGCACGGAGGCCAACACAAACTGCCCTGGCCCCTAGGGAGAGGCCCCCTCAGCCCCGCCTCCTCACCTGGCAGGGACCCACCTGCACTGCAAATTACGTCATTTGAAAACCTCCCACTGGCCATCACCCTCTGCCTCTCGGTGATGGTGATGGTGACGGTGACGGTGAGTACCTGGGGGTCTGGGGTCGAGTCCGGATCACTTCCTCAGGCTCAGCCTTCGGCCCTGACTGCCCACCAGGGAGCAGCCGCCTAACACTCCGCCTAGACAGAATGAACGGACACCTTGTTCCTCACTCACTTCTGAGACAGGCACAGCACAGCAGCCAGGTCCAGAGGTGCAGCGGTTCACGGACAGGACTTTAGGCACCATGAAGTCAGAGAAGGTCAGAGAAGGCGCCGCGTCCTCCGCTCACTTCCCACCGAGGGTGCCATCACGCGTCCGGAAAGGCCTGTGCTGATGCCAGGGCGAGCGAGGAAGAAGGCCCAGAGGAGCCAGCACCCCAGTCCCCAGGGCACCCCGGTTCCCAGGGCACTTGCCCGTCTCCTCTGCAAGAAATGGCCGATCTGCCTCCTCCGCCTCCAGCCACTGCTCCTAGCACTGCCCACTGCCTCCTGTGCTCTGGGACCACTGCCCAGGCCGCTGCCCAGGCCGCCACGAGCTCAGTCCCTCAGCACAAAGGGCCCTTGTCCCCATTGCCCTTGTCCCCATTGCATTGGACAGCTCCAGAGTGCCCGGCCTCCCTGCTCCTACCTGACCCCTGGGTGAGGCCCCCCCACCTCCTACCTGATCCCTGGGGTGAGGCCCCCCCACCTCCTCCCTGACCCCTGGGGTGAGGTCCCCCCACCTCTTACCTGACCCCTGGGTGAGGCCCCCCCACCTCCTACCTGACCCCTGGGGTGAGGCCCCCCACCCTCCTATCTGACCCCTGGGGTGAGGCCCCCCCACCTCCTACCTGAACCCTGGGGTGAGGCCCCCCCACCTCCTACCTGACCCCTGGGGTGAGGCCCCCCACTCTCTTATCTGACCCCTGGGGTGAGGCCCCCCCACCTCCTACCTGAACCCTGGGGTGAGGCCCCCCACCTCCTACCTGACCCCTGGGGTGAGGCCCCCACTTCCTACCTGACCCCTGGGGTGAGGCCCCCACTCTCCTATCTGACCCCTGGGGTGAGGCCCCCACCCTCCTACCTGACCCGTGGGAGGCGACTCCTGGGTGCCTCTGTGAGCCACTGTGGGGGCGCTCATAACCAACCAAGGGCACAAAGCCCCAGCAGCAATAACCAACCAAGGGCACAAAGCCCCAGCAGCAACTCGCAATTCCTCCTCCTTGGCTGCTGACCTCTGGACATTGCAGTCACGCCAATCCAGCGTGCAGGCCTCCTGAGTCTGCTGCCCCGGCAGGCAGCTCCTGAGCCCCTCTGAACTGCTGCAAGGTGCGACCCCAGCTGCCAGCATCCAGTCCCCACAGTAGTGCCACTCCAGCACGTGGGCCCCCTGAGCCCACCACCCCAGAAGACAGCTCCTGGGTGTCTCTGTAAGCCACCCCTGGGCGCATGTATCCAACCAAGGGAGCAAAGCTCCCAAAGCAGAAACTGGAACTTCTCCCTCCCCAGGCTGGCGTCTGGATACCATGACTGCACACCATGACCGCGCCACTCCAGCATGCAGGCCCCACGAGCACACAGCCCCAGCAGAGGGCTCCTGGACCCCTCTTGAGCTACTACTGGGCGTGTGCCTCTCCAACCAAGGGTGCACGACTCCCTCAGTGGAAACCATGACATCCCCCTCCCAGCTGCCTACCTCTGGACACCTTGGTGAGTTACTGAGGAGTTTGCCTCCCTGGACGAGGTCATATTGTTTCAGCCAGAGACTCTAAGATTCCCACATCCCCAGCTGCTGGCTCCTGAACCCCCTCGTGATTCAGAGAGGGAAATCACTTTGGCCAGAGTCCCACTGCCTCAACCACAGACTACGGGACAGCTGCCCCCAACCCTCACAGTCTCCAAGACCCTCATAGTGAGTTGCAGAGTGACACTACCCCAGCAAGAGTCACACCACACCGGCCAAAGTCACAGTATCTGAGCCTCAGGCCCCAAGACCCCTTCCTCCCAGATCATGGACTCTGGGAACCCACAGGGAGCACATATCAGTGAGACCTCAGGCAACCCTTTCCACAAGAGCCAGAACCATGATCACATCCCAACTGCTTGCACAATGGAGCTGAGGGTGAGTCACATTGCCAATCCGTGACAACACTTCATCCACGAATAAGAAACTAACATTCAAGACCCAACTATATCAAGAGAACCCAAATAGCTCTGGTAGGGGGCTCCGCTAGATCACCAAGCCCAGGAGATCTGAGAGACTGCACCAGTGGGTTCCAAAAATCACCAACTACATAGCACCACCCCCAAAAGAACCTGGGTAGCAAAGCAGTTGGATCTAAGACACAGAAACAAATAAAACATTACAGCAAAAAAAATGGGGAGACAAAAAACAATCTCCAAAGGAAAGAAAAAGAGAAATCATCAGAAAGAGAATTAAATGAAATTGAAGCAAGTAACTTGTCAGAGAAAGAATTCAGAGTAATTGTTATAAGGATGCTCAAACCGCTGGATGACAAATACACACAACTCAATGAGAATTACAAGGAGCTGAATGAGAATGTCACCAATATTAAAAGGAATCAAGAGGAAATGAACAGTGACATAGCTGCAATAAAGAGCACAATGGAAGGTTTAAACAGTACATGAGAAGAGGCTGAGGACCACATCAGTGAATTAGAAGGCAAGGTAAGAAAAAACACACAAACACAGAAGCAAGTAGAAAGAAAACTTAAAAAGCAGGAGGACAGCCTAAGGAAGATTTGGGACAACACAAAAAGAAACAACATCCGCATAACAAGGGTACCAGAATGAGAGGAAGCGGAGCAAGGAATAGAAAACCTGTTTGAAAAAATAATGACAGAAAACTTCCCTGATGTTGGGAAGAAAAAACACACACAAATCCAAGAAGCACATACAATACCAAACAAGATGAACCCAAAAAGACTGACACCAAGACACATCATAATTAAATTGACAAACATCAACGACAAAGTAAGAACCTTAAAGGCTGCAAGAGAGAGACAGAAAGTTACCTACAACGGATCTCCCATCAGACTATCAACTGATTTCTCAACAAAAACACATCAGGCCAGATGCAAATAAAATGTAATATACAAAGTGATGCAAAGCAAGGGACTGAATCCAAGAATACTATACCCAGCAAGGCTACCATTCAAAATTGAAGGTGAAATCAGGAGCTTCACAGACAAAAAAAGGCTAAGGGAGTTTGTCACTACCAAGCTAGCAATACAAGAAATGCTAAAGGGACTGCTGTAAAAAGGAGAAATAGAAAGGGAAGAAGGAATACAAGCATAAAGAATAAAAATGGTGACAAACAAGTACTTATCCATAATGACATGAAAGATAAATGGATTAAACTCTCCAATAAAAAGACATAGGGTAGCTGAATGGATAAGATAACATGACCATATATTTGCTGTCTACAAGAGACCCACCTCAGAATAAAGGATTCACACTGACAGTGAAGGGGTGGGGAAAAATCTTTCAGGCAAATGGAAATGAGAAAAAAGCTTGGGAAGTAATACTTATATCTGGCAAAAGACTGCAAAGTGAAGGCCATAACTAGAGATAAGGAAGGCCACTTCACAACACTAAAAGAGCAATTCAACAAGAGGACCTAACTCTGGTAAATATATAAGCACCCAATACAGGAGCACCCAAATACATAAAAAAACTTCTGGAAGATATCAAGAGAGAGATTGACAGTAAGAGAATCACAGTAGGGGACTTTAATACCCTATTGACACCACTGGATAAATCCTCTAAACAAAAAATCAGCAAAGAAACAGCAATCCTAAATGACTCACTAGATCAAATGGACTTAAGTAACATCTTCAGAACATTTCACCCCAAAGCTACACAATATACATTCTTCTCAAGTGTACATGGGACATTTTCAAAAACAGACCACATATTAGGCCACAGGCAAAGTCTCTTCAAATTCGAGAAGAAAAATATACCAAGCATTTTCTCAGACCACAATGGCATAAAGTTAGAACTCAACTACAATGAAAAAAAATCAAACACTTGGAGGCTAAATAGCATGTTATTAAACAATGATTGGGTTACCAAAGAGATCAAAGAAGAAATAAAAAGCATCCTGGAAACAAATGACAATGAAAACACAACAATCCAAAATCTATGGGACACGGTGAAAGCAGTCCTGCGAGGGAAGTTCATGGCTCTACAGGCCTTCCTCAAAAAACAAGAAAAAATGGTAATAAATGATCTAACCTTGCAACTGAAAGAATTAGAGAGAGAGCAACAAGAAAAGCCCAGAGTAACCAGAAGGAAGGAAATAATAAACATCAAAGTAGAAATAAATGACATAGAGACCAAAAGAAAAATAATAATAATAATACAAAATATTAGTGAAACCAAGAGTTGGTTCTTTGAAAGGATAAACAAGCTTGATGAACCTCTAGCCAGGCTCACCAAGAAACAAAGAGAGAGGACCCAAATAAACAAAATCAGAAATGAAAGAGGGGAAGTAACAACCGACCCCACAGACATAAAAGGATTGTAAAAAAAAAATACTACAAACAACTCTATTCCAACAAACTGGACAACCTTGATGAAATGGACATATTCCTAGAAAAATACAAGCTTCCAAAACTCAATCAAGAAGATTCAAAAAACCTGAATAGGCCGATAACTACTGATTAAATTGAAACAGTAATCAAAAAGCTTCCAGCAAACAAAAGCCCAGGACCAGACGGCTTCACAGGGGAGTTTTACCGAACATTCAAAGAAATAAAACCAATCCTTCTCAGACTATTCCAAAAAATTCAAGAGGAAGGCACACTTCCAAGCTCTTTCTATGAAGCCAGCATCACCCTAATCCCAAAACCAGATAAAGACACTACAAAGAAAGATAATTAAGGCCAATATCCCTGATGAACAAAGATGCTAAAATCTTCAACAAAATTCTCGCAAACCGGATCCAGCATTACATTAGAAAAATTATACACCATGACCAAGTGTGATTTATTCCAGGGATGCAAAGCTGGTACAACATCCACAAGTCAATAAACATGATATATCACATAAACAAATTGAGAGACAAAAACCACATAATCATATCAATTGATGCAGAAAAGGCATTTGACAAAATCTAACATCGTTTTCTGATAAAAACTCTCAGCAAACTGGGAATAGAGGGATCATACCTCCACATAATAAAAGCCTTGTATTACAAAACTACAGCCAACATCATACTCAATGGGCAAAAACTAACACCATTTCCCCTAAGAACAGGAACAAGATAAGGATGCCCACTTTTACCACTCCTGTTCGACATAGTACTGGAAGTGCTAGCGATAGCGATCAGACAAGAAGAAGAAATAAAAGGCATTCAAATTGGAAAAGAAGAAGTAAAATTGTTATTATTTGCAGGTGACATGATATTGTACATCAAAAACCCTAGAGACTTCATCAAAAAACTACTACACTTAATAAATGAATTTGGCAATGTAGCAGGATACAAAATTAACACTCAGAAATCTATGGCCTTTTTATACACCAATAATGAACTCACAGAAAGAGAAACTAAAAAAAAAAAATCCCATTTACAACTGTAATAAAAAAATTACGATACCTAGGAATAAATTTAACCGAGGAGGTAAAAGATCTGTACTCGGAAAACTACAGGACACTGAAAAAAGACATACAGGAAGAATATATCATGTTCATGGATTGGTAGAATCAACATCATTATTAAGATGTCCATACTACCTAAAGCAATTTATAGATTTAATGCAATCCCCCATTACAATACCAATGGCATATTTCAAAGATCTAGAACAAACTCTCCAAAAATTCATCTGGAGTTCAAAAAAAAAAAAATACAAACAACAACAACAAAAAAAACCCTGAATAGCTACAACAATCCTGAGAAAGAAGAACGACGTTGGGACGTTGGAGGGATCACAATACCAGATATCAAGCTATATTACAAAGCCACTGTTCTCAAAACTGCCTGGAACTGGCAGAAGAGCAGACATATAGACCAACGGAACAGAACAGAGAACCCAGAAATCATGATATATCACATAAACAATCAACCCAGCCATTATGCTCAATTAATATTTGACAAAGGAGGCAAGAGCATACAATGGAGTCAAGACAGTCTCTTCAATAAATGGTGCTGGAAAATTGGACAGATACATGCAAGAAAATGAAACTAGACCACCAACTTACACCATACACAACAATATACTCAAAATGGATAAAGGACTTAAACATAAGACAGGAAACCATAAAAAGCTTAGAAGAAACCATAGGCAGCAAAATATCAGACGTATGTCATAGCAATGTCTTTAGCAATACAGCTTCTAGGGCAATGGAAACTAAGGAGAAAATAAACAAATGGAACTACATCAAAATAAAAAGCTTCTGCACAGCAAAAGAAACCATCAACAAAACAACAAGAAAGCCCACTGCATGGGAGAACATATTTGCCAATGTTCTCTCTAATAAGGGTTTAATCTCCAAAATTCACAGGGAACTCATACAACTCAACAAAAGGAAGATAATCCAATCAAAAATGGGCAAAGGACCTAAATAGACACTTTTCAAAAGAGGACATACAGCAGGCAAAGAAACATGAAAACATGCTCAAAGTCACTAGTCACCCAAGAAATGGAAATCAACACAACAATGAGGTACCATCTCACACCTGTCAGAATGGCTGCCATCAACAAATCAACAAATGACAAATGCTGGCGAGGATGTGGTGAAAAAGGAACCCTCTTGTACTGCTGGTGGGAATGCAGACTGGTGCAATCACTATGGAGAACAGTATCGTGTTTCCTCAAAAAACTAAAAATGGAACTTCCATTTGACCCAGTAATACCACTTCTAGGAATATATCCCAAGAAAACAGAAACACCAATTAGAAAGGATATATGCACCCCTATGTTCATAGCAGCACAATTTACAATAGCTAAGATTTGGAAACAGCCTAAGTGCCCATCAGCAGATGAGTGGATTAAAAAACTGTGATACATACACAATGGAATACTATGCTGTTGTAAAAAAGAAGGAATTCTTACCATTTGCAACAGCATGGATGGACCTGGAGAGCATTATGCTAAGTGAAATAAGCCAGTCAGAGAAAGATAAATATCACATGATCTCACTCATTTGTGGAATATAATGAACAACATGAACTGATGAACAAAAATAGAACCAGAGATATAAAAACATTGAACAGACTGTACAATGAGGGAAGACAGGAGTTGAGGGGGTAAGAGATCAACCAAAGGACCTGTATGCATGCATATGAGCATAACCAATGGACACAGACAATAGGGGGCGGTGAGGGCTTGTGCTGGGGGTGGGGGTGGCCAGAGAGAGGTCAATGGGGGGAAAAGGAGACTCACGTAATACTTTAAACAATAGAGAATTTAAATTTTTAAAAAAGCCAAAGAACCGCACGATTAAAGAAAACACTTGAGAACCCTGTAGTTACCCCAAGGAGGCATTACAGGTGGCCAGGCACCAGGGCCTCTCTCTTCCTGAGCTGCTGATCTTCCCTGAATAATTTCAGGGGGCGGGGGGACATCCTTTTTACATTTTATGTAATCTGGCTATATCATGAAGTGGGAAGAAAAATCTTCAGGAGATAAAACACGAAGCAGCAAAGCAACAGCTCTGAAAGGGAGGCTCTGACCGCACAGCTGAGGGCTGCTCTTCATTTCCCAGGAAGAGTCCTTTGGCGGGAACGTCTGAGAGGCACTGCCCTTGTCCTCCCACAGTCCTCTCTCTCCTCCGGACAAGAGGAACGGAAGCGCCGGGTCCCACAGACTCCCTCCCATGGGGCCAGCCAGGCAGAGCGCCTCCCCTCACCACTATGGAGGCTCCAGGATGAAGGAGAACATGGCAGTGACCCCAGAGGAGTCTCCAGCTGTGACATGTCTGTTCCCACTAGCACATATGAGTGACATACACTCCTCCACACACAGACACCCTAATCAACAGCTGTGCGGCCAACACAGCTCTCACAAATGTTCCCCCGAGAGCTATGAGTGAGCAAACCTACCCACCACTGGGCTTATTATCAAGGTAAAATATGCATATAGTAAACACACAACACAGAAACACGCACATCTCCAAAACCCGGAAATCCCGAGAAACACCGAAAGCTTGCAGTCCTTCCATCAGCAGGTGGGGCCAAAGCCCAGCTCTCAGTAGATTTATGCGATTTATTTACCCGGACAAATGAGGCCAAGGACACTCTTTAATCATCACAGGACCCCTTGCTCAAGGATGTGAAGATAAAGCAGAGAAGGGGTTGCTAGGAGATGTAAGTGTGCAGCTATGAAGAGGCCCGCCCACCACACTGGCGCTTCACAGGGGTTGGCTGCAGACAGGAGTGGGCTCGCCACAGCCTCCTGGCCCTGGGCGGGAGTTCAACAGCTCCCCATGGCCCTGGGCGGGAGTTCAACAGCTCCCCATGTTGCCCCTTCAAACCTCCTAGGGCTGCTAGACAACAGGAACCGGACCCGAGACGAGATGGTCCTGGTCTCGTGTCTCCCGCCCTTTGCAGATGCTCTGCCTGCCCTCCAGCTTCTCCCAGCCTCCAGCGCAACTCCAGGCCCGCGCCGGAAAAGGCGGGGACAGTCCTGCTGTGGACTTGTCACAGAGCTCACCGTGCGCCATCCCCGAGCACGGCCTCCATCAGGCGGGGCAGGGGTCTACACGTAGAGTCTCAGAGGACCAGGCTTTCTCCAAAACAATGTCATTGCTTTCATTTCTGTGGGTTTGTTATCGAGGTAAAATATGCATATAGTAAACACACAACACATCTTAAGTGTGCAATGCCACTAACTGGGACAACTGCATACACCAGCAATATCCTTTCGGGATATAAACCACGTCCACCCGTAAAGTCCCCTGTGTCCCTCGGTGTCGCCCCTGCACACGGCCGCAGCGTTCTAGTTTGTATCGGCATTTTCCAGCTCCTTGGACAGCTCGCATGGGTGCGCCTGGGGCTCGCACCCAGTGCCCTGCTTCCCGGGCAGGTGCTCTCTGCTGCGCTCCCTCCCGGGTCCCAGCCCAGCAGTGGTTCTGGGGGCAGTGTGCCCCGGGGGGAGCGCGTGGAGCTGGCCGGAAGCGCCCCGGGTTCGGGTGCTTACAATAATGCCGCAGCGCCGGGAGCCGGGGGTGCCAGATTTCCAGAACAAGGGAAGGCAGTTCTGCCCAAGAAAGACTTGCCGCGCACCCTGCGTGGCTGCCAGGCACCACACAGCCATTCGTGCCGACGGAAAGTGTCACTTTTCATTTCTGAGCCCAGCACCTGACGCCTTCCCTCACTAACGTAAAACATACATGCATTGTTGGCATGCGTGTCATACATACTCAGTTCCCCAGCAGTGCAGCCACTGTGACCACTGAGAGGCTGGCCTTTGACTACCAGTGAGACCTTGACCGAGAGTCGCCCATCGCTCCGTGGCCCTGGGTCTCAGGACTGGTCTGCTCAGGTGCAGTGGCGGCTGCTCTGGGCCAGCCCGGTCAGTCCACAGAGGCACTGGCTGGTCTCATGGGGTTCCAGCTGGCTCTGCCTAAACATCCACACACCAAAATATACAATTTTAATACAGGTTACCTTTACATCTCGCTCCTATATTGATTATTTGGAAGCTATGCTGTAGGTAAGTTTTATTATACTACTTCAGGAGTTTTAAAAGGGTGTTTTAAAACACTGGCATTAAAGGGGTATTGGGCTGCGAACGAGGTAATGGCACTCATCTGGGTCTCAGCAGGCAGCCCGGCGGCACTGCAGGGCTCCGTGAGTCCCAGTCTGGAAAGCCAGGTGTGCGGAGCCCAGGTGCCACGACCCCACCCGCTGAACCCAGCGCCTGATCCAGCTCAGATGCGTCACCAAACTCCACTTCACTGGGAGTCACCACAAGCGACAGCCTCAAACTCGATCGTCAGCAGGGCCCTCGGGAATGTCCTGCTCCTCTCTGCGCTAAGAATGCTCTCACTTCCCAGCACTTCTCTTCCCGCTGGAAAACACGGACAACCATGGCCGCCAGGCGCCTTCTCCACTGCTTGCACACGGGCATCAGTGCTACCAGCCCGGGCATCATGCTAGACTCACCTGGGGGCTAGAGTCACGGCCATGCCCCTGAGCATGCAGAGCTGTTTCTCCAGGTCCAGTCCTGGTAAATCTGAGTGCCAAGGTGCAGGCACCAGGCTCACCTCCACATATGCAGCCCCATGTGGCAACTTTATAAATGTACAGTACAGTGAGGTTCACATTTCACAGTAGCTCTCCCTTACCCACGGGGGTACCTTCCAAGACCCCAGTGGATGCCTGAAGCCTGGGACAGCAGCAAACCCTCTATTGATTAAGTGTTTTTCTATATATACGCACCTTCTCCCTTGAGGGGAGCACTGTAGGGCTCCCCTTTGGCATATCCGATTGCCAGCACCACACTCTTGTACTTCGGGGCGTCATTAAAGTAAATAGGGTGACCTGAGCCCATGCACTGCGACACTGCAAAGTGACGGACGGACAGGAGTGTCCACAGCGTGGAGACGCTGGGCTAAAACGTGATTCACGTCCCGGCAGGACGAGTGGGATGGTGCGTGATTTCATCACGCTTCTCAGAGCAGCGTACAATTCACAACTTATTTCTGGAACTTTTCATTTAATATTTCCAGACTGCGGTTGATCGTGGGTAACTGAAACCGTGGAGGTAAGGCCGTGGGTGGGGGACGACTGATTCATTTCTACACTCGGCTCCACATTGTCTCTGCTCTAGTTTCTATTGTATCCTATTTTTAACTTACCGCATCTTATATGTCCTTTCCAGAACAGGTAGGAACAAAAAAACTGCCTCCATTATTCTGCCACATGCATGAAAAGAAGAGATGGTGTAGAATCCGAAGGTGTGAGGCAACCAGGGGTGGGAGGAACTCCAGGCCCCTTCGACACATGGTGGGATCTCTGGTGCCAGGGCCCTCTGTGTTCCCAGGTGCCTCGGCCAGGAAGCTGCAGCCACACTTCTGGGCCCTGAGAGCCAGCAGTGCAGACCCAGCCAGGCCACATAAGCCTCGAAAGAGGAAGACGAACCGACGCCCGAGGACAGCAGCCGATGGAATGAGGGCTGGCCCTGCCAGTGAGTCCCGTCCTTGAAAGTGGCACGTCCGTCATGTAGCGAGCATCCTTATCATAATCTCTGCATCTCCCTACCCCCAAGGCTGTGTAGTTTCACTGCAATTGTCCAGCTTCCCACTTTGAGAACAGACATGCCCCTGAGGACATTCTCTCCACAGCACCTCCACCTGCCCCCAGGTGTGCACCCACCTCCCCCTGCTGCATCCCATCTGCCTGGTCCAAGCCTCAAAGTCTAGCTCAACTCCCTGCCATCTTTAGGGAACCCAGGCGCTGTGTCCCTGCCCACTGCCCTCCCGTCTCTCCACTGCAGGAGCGGAGCAGCGTCCGGCTGTGAGCAGCCAGCGGGCCCCATCCTGCCCACAGGGGCACATTTCATAGCACTCTTCTCCGTGTCTGTAGCTAGGCCCCCCAGTCCTCCTCGAGCTGGAGGCGCACAGGGGCCATCAGAGGGCACGGTTTCCATCCACCTGAGCCGCCTGCTCTCCTCAGCACTTCAAACAGCACCTGGCACATGGCAGATAGTCCCACTTGTTAGGTAAATACGTGAATATATGTACCATCAGAAATGTTTCACCAAGAGGAAAGGACTGACTCAAAAGATGCTACTTGCTCAAAGCCATAAAGAAGGCCTAGTGCACAGCATGCCACACCAGGCTCAGCAGGGCCTGTTAGAAATGGGGGGTTTGGTCATGGGAGAATCCAGGTCAATTACCCTTTCTGAGGCCACAGGGAGGCCCCCCAAGAGCGGAGGACAGGGGCTGCTCCACAGGGGCAGCGTGTCAGCTAGCCAATGAGAGGACATAAGCCAGGGGTCCGCACCTCCTCCCACCAGATCCTCATCCCAAAGCCCCCCTTTGTGTAGCACACACCATAATATAGGCCATGCATATAGAATATTAAGTGAAATCATCAATAGGATATTAAATAAATAAGAAATTAAAGGAGTCAAGGAAGGAAAAAATCCCCACAGCTGCATCGTAACGTAGAGAGGAAAAAGGGTGCCCAAGCTCCCAGCAGCCTGCCTCTCCGAGTTCTCACAGGCAAGGAGC
>NW_005871470.1:917198-919454 GCF_000147115.1 Myotis lucifugus
GGTCCAGAGCGTTGATAGTTTTATGGAAAGGCACTAATGTAGTCTATTCCTGAGTTGTAAAATCCTGGGACTTACCCGACCATTCTTCAGGGAGACCTCCGTCATTTCTCTTTCCGTAATTTTCTTACCCGTTATTCATCTACCTACCCCATGCTCCTTCAATCTTTAAATCCCAATGAAGTATTCTACCCACTCTATATAACTAATACGCCTTATCCCGCCTAATGCCCCACACTTCCGCTAACGCCTCTCTTCTGCTCCATGTCTCCACGCCGCGCGGGCCTCGGGTCCATCTCCGATGCCCCGCGCACAACGCAAGGGCATTGTCCGGGCACCCCAGCATCAAGCCGATCCAGCCGCCCCCGCCCCCGCCCGCCCCCTGCGGCCCTCGGGCGCCAGGACGCCGGGAGGCTGCGGTCCGGGGCGGCCGGTGGTACCGCCCGAAGTGCGCGGGGACTCCTCACCTTGACCTCGGGATTGTGCTGCCCCCCAGCTGCCAGGCCCTGAGCCTGAGCTCGCGGAGGCCCACGCTGCTGGCCCCAGCCCTGTCTGGCTGACTGTGAACTCCGAAAAGTCGCTAATTTCTTTACACCCGGTTTCCTCTTCCGTGAAAAGGGATCATAACAGCTCCCACCTCACGGAGTGACGGGAGAGATCCCATGAGCAATTACTGCAAACAGCGCGCAGCAGATCCGACTCTGGAGCCCTGATAACTGTTGATTGTCATGCAGCCGATGGCACAGCCCCTTACCGGCGCCACAGTCTTGAGGCCGGGCTTCTTGGCCAGATGGACTATTCTGTTAAGCTTAAAACCCACTTAGTTCAGGGACTGATTTTGCAAATGAGCTCTCACTCAAAGAGATGCAATGAATGGCTGGGAGCACACCTCAAACCCCACGCAGGTGGGGAGGACGGGCGCCCTGCAGCAGGCCCAGGCCAACAGCCGGGAGCGCCGCCTTGCTCTCCCCTCCACTCTGCTGCCAGGCCAGCGCCAGCAAACAGCTGCAGCTGGCCTGCCTTGAGGGCTCCTGGGCCCTCTTCCCAGGAGGCACAGAGTGAATGATTGCTTCCTGCCACAGCTCAGCAGCCTTGCCTGCTACCCTCCGGGCTGTCTCCCTGCCCCATCCTTCCATAGCCCCATCACCTGCATAAAGGAGCAAGCAGCAATAATCCGGAGCCTAACATGCCTTGTGGCCTATTACAATTCCCCATTTGTTTTATCTGGTTCCAGAGCTTGCATGAGTCCTCTTTCTCAGGGGAACAGGTGACATAATACTATGAGAATTCGTCAGAAGTTCCCTCTCTTTAGGGTGCTGGTTCTCGCAACCTGTCTACACATTGGGAACCCGGGGAGACCTGACTTCGGACACCCAGATCAGCCATATCTGAATCCGGGGGCTGAGGCACATTTGGGAAACTCCCGGGCGGTTCCACTACCAGCCAGGCTGTGGGCAGCTGTTCTCACAGCCCCCGGCAGAGCCCTTCCCCAGCCTCCACCTGAGCTCCTTCAGCACCGCGTCCACGATGGGCGCCGGCCCCACGCTGCAGCCCCAGGCCAGGCGCCACATGCTGGGGAGCATAGATGGGTCCCACCACTTGTGTAGTGAAGGTTGTTTGCAAGTAGAGAGAAAAATTGACTTGTGCAATGATGTGGAAGTGAAGTTATACTTTCCTTTTCTTTTCCTTTACATTCTAGCACCTCCCACCACTCCTACCCCAAGTTCCCTGATAACACATAGACCCAGGTGGGCTCTCACACACACGCGAGGGGGAACCGGTTTGAAGACCTTCCCTTCCCACCTATAACCACTCTCCTCTGGCAGCCCTGGGCTTCCTCCCCCTCCCTCAGTGTGCAGACGGCTTTCCCTTCTCTACCACCACCCCTCCCTGTCCCCTTTCCTTGGCACCTCCGGGGTCCAGCTGCCTTGCTCACCACCTGCGGAGCGGCTGTCCCTCCTACTTTCACTCTCTGCTCGACTCAGCACCACACCGGTGCTCCAAATGCCAGTGTGTGCTTCAGTGACAAGCACACCCCAACAGGGCGACAGGCAGAGCGTCTGACAAGAACGTGTGGAGCAGAAAGCACTTCTGAGCTGGGGCGGCCTGGTGGAGCGCGGCTTCCTCGCTGCCCTCCCCGCAGAAGCGACCGGTTGGAAGACTGGGACGGTTTTGCCATGCCGGGGAACCTTTCCTGCAGAAGAAGCCATGGCTCCCTGAAGGGGGCTCAGGCCTCTCCTTACCCTGTCAAGCTGCTCA
>NW_005871470.1:921344-930545 GCF_000147115.1 Myotis lucifugus
TTCCCTACGACAGGATTGTGTCTATTATGGGGCTCATCTCGTAGGAGCAGAGAGGGTACTTTCTTTCCCTGCCACCAACTTGATCTATGTCTGCCATGTAGTCTGTGTTTACTTTGTCAGGACAAGACTAGGGTATTCATATCAGCTACAAGTCCTCTGCCCCATAAGCCCCGTGTGTGCTTTGTACCCAGGAAGACCTATGCGACCTGCCTTACCTGTGTCCCTGTGTGCCCTGTGTGGCCTGTGCCCTGTGTGTCCTGTATGGCCTGTGTGGCAGGGCACTCAGAAGGACTGCTGCCTCGAAAGTGTTCACGCGGGAGCACCGTGTCCCGCCCCTGGGAGCACAGGCTCTGTCCCCTAATCCCCCGCACTCAGAAGAGTGTGTGCTGGCTCCCGGGCCCACATCTGAGTGCAGCAGCAGCGGCACCAGCTGTCCAAGCCCGCAGTGCCCAAGGATGACAGGAAGAAGAAAGATGCTGGAAAGTCGGCCAAGAACGGCAGAAACCCCATGAGCAAGTCGGGGGACAAGGCCAAAAGGAGAAGTGGTCCCAAGGCCAAGTGCGGGACAAGCTCAGTAACCTCGTCTTGTTTGAGAAACAGCCTATGACAAGCTGTGTAAGGAAGTTCCCAGGACCAGCTCTCCCCCAGCTGCTGTCCGGAGGGACGAGATCCGCGCCCTTGGCCAGGCCGCCTCAGGGGCGCCTCAGTACAGGACTCACTGCGCTGGTCTCCAAGCTCAGAGTCAAGTGAGTGACACCCGGACATCGCGGGGGGTGCCCGCTGCTGGGGGAGATGGTGAACAAGAACAAGGTGTGCTGATGCGAAGTCAGTGTTTCCCACTCAGAGCGGCAGGGGCGGGTGGCAGCTATTTGTGGACCTGGAAGGTGTGCGGGAGGCGGCACAGCTCACCCACCATCAAGCCAGAGCACTGGAGGCCTTGCCCATGCCCTCTCCCCCGCTCCCCCCCCCCGCCCCCCGGAGAGCGCCAGTGACCCTCCGGAGACAAAAGGCGTCTGGAGAGGGAAGAATTTTGAATGATGTGCTGCTACCCCAAGGAGTGAAGTACCGTGGAGCCTGAGCAGCTGAATTGGAAGATGGTTTTCCTGGCAGCAGATGGAAACGAAGGTGCATGAGCTAAGTTGACTTTAATTGTGGCAAATAAAGAAAATGACCTCTTTGCCCACAGGGCCTCTGCGAGTCTGGCTACAGCTATTTTTGTTATTTATGGAACTGCCAGCCACCGCTCACAGAACCACAGCGTCCCTGCGATAGACTTAGAAACCACTGGCCTACATGGACTTCCTTCACAGCCTAGTTTTCTGCTCCTTTCACACATTTTCCATCCGCTGGCCCCCACAGGACCAGTTTTAAACCTCATCTTCCACTACTTTCCACCCTGAGACGTCTCAGTTCTGAGCACTCAGCACTCTCCCTCTCTCAGGCAGGGCGGTGTGGCTTCCTCCGCCAGCACGCTCTGGGCTCCGCGGGCTCCATGCCCATGCAAGACCCCAACCCCGCAGCCCTGTGAAGCAGGTGAGAGCTGCTGGGACAGCGTGAAGTCAGACAAGATGCCTCCTCTGCCTCACCTCAACACACTGCTTACTCACAGAGGACTTTCTGGACTATCTCACCAGCAAACAAAGGAAAAAGGAGAGTTAGGAGATGGCCAAATAGATTTAGCTTCAAACACGCTTAGAAATTTTAGACAAACATTTTTTGAATAAAAAAAGTAAATATAACCTTGTTCTTTTCAGCAAATACTAACTGCAAGAATGATTGTTTCTAGAGTTGTTATTCGAGGATTTTCCGACAGGCCTCCCCCCGCAGAGGTGGTTGGAAGAGTGAGGAGCGGCACTTCTGGCCACAGAAGCAGAGGAAAGGCCTGCTTGGACTCGGAAGGTCATGTTTGGTGATTCATTCGCCTGATGCCCAAAGATGATGTTACCACTTAACTATTCCTTTCTCTCTTCTTTCTCAGAACAATTTGGTAACAACTCAGCAGCAAGATAACTGCTGTCCAGCGATCATTTATCCATGGCTGCCCTGGGGGAGGGTGGGAGCTGGGACCATTCTCAGCCTTGGGTTCAAGGGTTGGGAGAAGAGGCCAGAGTGCCAGTGATTTCTTCTTCGCTCCTCGCGTCTCCATAAGTAAATCACTGCACAAGAGCCTGGATGTGTGTGCTGATATGTTCTACTCCAGGACAGTTAGATCTGCTGATGAGCTCGGTGCACCGTCTAGAGCAGTGGTCGGCAAACTGTGGCTCGTGAGCCACATGTGCCCACATGTGGTATTTTGTGGAAGAGCCACACTCAAGGGGCCAAAGAGCCGCATGTGGCTCGCGAGCCGCAGTTTGCCGACCACTGGTCTAGAGCACAGCTGGTGTCGTCCTCAGAGGAAGAGTAGAAGCCTGAGATCTCAGTCCCCCAATAATGGCATCAAAGACCAGACTGGGACAGGAAGCACAGACAGTCCCCTCCGTGAGACACGCATGGGCTCTCTGAAGGCATGTTCCTCTAGATATGTTATCCGATCCATGTAGCTTCTAGAAACACGAAGTATTTAAATCATGCGTAATTAAATACCATTAAAGATCCAGTTCCTGAGCTGCACTAGCTATGCCCACGGGGGGCACCACAGTGACTGTCTCCACCACTGGGCACGGTTGCTCTAAAGTCTGGGACAGCTCACTCTCCACCGAACTCATATTTTTGGATAAAATGTTTTTATCCAAAATAGACATTTTGCTTGTTTGAAATGTCCACCTGAGCAGACAGCACCTTCCCAGCTCCCCCTTTCCTCCCAGCCAGCCCTGTCGTCAGGCGCTGCCTCTCCTTACTCAGCCGAGTCACACGCCAGCACCTCCCTCGTGAGGAACCTTGGTCTGCGGTCTTCTCTTCTTGTCACCTCCTGTTGGGGTTTCTGTGTGTGTTTTATTTTTATTTTTATTACTCCAGAGAGAGGAAGAGAGAGGGAGAGGGGAATAGAAATATCACTGATGAGTGAGAATCATTGATGTGCTGCCTTCTACTGGGGATCAAGCCCACAACCCGGGCATGTGTCCTGACCAGGAATGGAACCATGACAGCCTGGTTCATAGGTCAATGCTTAACCACTGAGCCACGCCGGCTGGGCTCCTGTTTGGTTTTGATATCTGGGCAATGCTAGCCCATGGAGTTGGGAAGAACTCAGGAGTTGGAAAGTGTTTACTATAGACAAATTGTCTGAAAGACACCTAACTCAAGAAGAAATAGGTAACTTGAAGAGCCCTCTATCTATTAAAGAAGTTGAATTTGTAGTTGAAAATCTTCCTGCAAAGGAAACTTCAGGCCCAAATAACTTCCTTGATGAATTCCACGGAACACTTAAGGAAGAAGTAATATTAATTCTGCACAAACTCTTCCAGAAAATTGAAGAAGAGTAAATACTTTCCAGCTCACGCGGTCTTCCCAACTCCATGAGGCTAGCATTGCTCGGAGAGCAAAACCAAACAGCGGCTGACAAGCCAAAAGACTACAGACCAAGATTTCTCATGAGAGAAGGTGTTAACAGGTGTGATTTCACTCATATGTGGAATTTAATGAACAGACTGAACTAACACAAAAAATAAAGACTGACTCATAGAGAGCAGGCTGACAGCTCTGGTGAGGGAGAGTGTTGAAGGATGGAGGGATTGAGCAAAAAAGAAAAAAAAAAGAAAAAACTCATGGACATGGCCAGCAGTGTGGTGATTGCAGGGGGAAGGGGGAAGGAGGGGTGGAAGAGGGCATGGGAGGATAAACGGTGTTGGAAAAGAAAAAGATACTATATAACAAAAGCCTAATATGCTAAGTGTCTGGTCAACCGGTCAGCCATTCAACCAATCAAAGGGTAAGATACTAATGATATGCTAAGGCCACTCAACTGCTCACTATGATGTGCACTGACCACCAGGGGGTAGATGCTTCGACTGGTAGGTTAGCTTGCTGCTGGAGTCCAGCTGATCAGGACTGAGTGAGACGGGCCAACATGCCCTGGAGCCCTCCTGTGGTCCCTCCCAGGCTGGCCAACCTCCCACATCCCTCCCCGGCCCTGATGGTGCACCGGTGGGGTCCCTCGGCCCGGCCTGCGCCCTCTCACAATCCGGGACCCCTCAGGGGATGTCGGAGAGCTGGTTTCAGCCCGATCCCACAGGCCAGGCTGAGGGACCCCACTGGTGCATGAATTCATGCACCAGGCCTCTAGTAATTAAATAAGCAAAAAATTTGTCCATTACACCTCAGTTTCAATGTTTTTTTTGCATAATTTTTCCCAATAATCTGTTATTATTCTTTTAATATTTGTAGGGTATTGCAGTGATATCACCTAATTCCTGAAATTCTTAGTCATTCTTGCCAGATATTTGTCCATTTTATTGATCTTCTCAAAGAAGCAGCGTTTGGTGTCACTGAGTGTTTCTATTGTGTTTCTGTTTTCTATTTAATTGCATTCTGCTTTGCTCTTTATTTTCTCTTATCCTCTGTTTGCTTTGGGTGTAATTTATTCTTCTTTTTTAGTTAGTGAAGGTGGAGGCTGTAGCACTGATTTGGCACTTTTCTGCCTTTTAAGTTAGGCATTCAGTGCTGAACGCTTCTCCATGGTGACACATCAGTTCCCATGCCCGGACCTTACAGCACTGCGCTTCCATTTCTCCCGCGGGCCTGTGTGCTGTATTTTGTCACTCATTTCACTTTTACATGTTATCAACCTAACACTATGCTATTATGAGTTCTATTTAGAGCAGGGGTGGGCAAACTTTTTGACTCGAGGGCTACAATGGGTTCTTAAACTGGACCGGAGGGCCGGAACAAAAGCATAGATGGAGTGTTTGTGTGAACTAATATAAATTCAAAGTAAACATCATTACATAAAAGGGTACGGTCTTTTTTTTTTTAGCTTTATTCATTTCAAACGGGCCGGATTCGGCCTGCGGGCCGTAGTTTGCCCACGGCTGATTTAGAGAGTTAATTTTCTTTTAAAGAAATTTAAATAATAATTTTATTGCCATTTCCAGTGCTTTTTATTCTTCTTTTTCCTTCTGCCAAAGGGTTTTGTTTGATATTTCTGTAGTGGAGTCTGCAAGGGAGGAATTCAGTTTTTTATGTTTGAAACAGTTTAGTTTTGCCATATTTTTTAAGGATACTTTTTACTGAGTATAGATTTCTAGGTTGACAGTTTTTTTTTCTTCAGGACCTTAGAAATAAGGCCCCAAAGTCTTCTAACTGCTTTGCTTCCACAGGAAAGTGCCCGTCTTCTCATCCAGGCTCCTCCTCGGGATGTTTTCCCTCTGGCTGCTTTTAAGATTTTTTTTCTTTTATCACTTTAAGTAATTTATTATGACACATGGTTTCATAATTTTGATAAAACATAATTTTTCCTGTGTTTCTTAGGGGTCATTGAATTTCCTGGATCTGTGGATTTACAATTTTCATCCAATTGGAAAAAGTTTGGGCCATTAATTTCTAATCTTGGTTCTGTCACCTTCCCTTCCTTCCCTTTGGGGACTTCGATTACATGTGTACTTGTCTGCTTGAAGCTGCCCTGCAGTTCACGGGTGCTTTGTTTGAGTGTTTGCTTGTTTTCCCTCCTCTGTGTTTCATCTGGCTAGTTTTTATTGCTCGGTCTCTAAATTCATTCATCTATTCTTTTGCAATGTCTAAACTGTTGTTAATCTCATCCAGTATATTTTTTAATCTCAAATATTCTAGTTTTCATCTCTAAAAGTTAGAAATGGGTCTTTTTTGTTTTGGGATCTTTCATTTTTCTACACAGCTCTTTGAACATATAGCATACAATTATAATGACTATTCTAATGTCCTCACCTGTTAATTTTAACATGGGTGTGTTTTTAGTTGATTTTGATTGATTTTTCTCATTTTCCTACTCTCAGCATACATGGTAATTTTTGTTGTTTTTGTTGTTCATCTTTACCCAAGGATATTTTTTTCCATTGATTTTTAGGAGTGGAAGGAGGGAAGGAAGGAGGGAGAGAGAAACATCAGTGTGAGAGAGACAGCCCTAGCTGATTTGGCTAGTGGATAGAGCAGTGATGATGAACCTATGACACGGGTGTCAGAGGTGACATGCGAACTCATTTTTTGGTTGATTTTTCTTTGTTAAATGGCATTTAAATATATAAAATAAATATAAAAATATAAGTCTTTGTTTTACTATGGTTGCAAATATAAAAAATTTCTATATGTGACATGGCACCAGAGTTAAGGTAGGGTTTTTCAAAATGCTGACACGCCGAGCTCAAAATGTTCGCCATCACTGGGATAGAGCGTCAGCCAGCAAACTGAAGGGTCCTGGGTTGGATTCTGGTCAAGGGCATTAAAATTAAAAAATAAATAATAAACAAATAAATAAATAAAAGTGAGAGAGACACATCGATTGGTTGCCTCCCGGACATACCAGACCAGGGCCAGAGGATCAAGTCTGCAACCGAGGTAGGTGCCCTTAACCAGGAATCCAACTCACAACCCTTTAATGTGAAGGCCTACACTCTAACCCCTGAGCAACATTGGCCAGGGCCATGTTTTAGAAATGCTTTGATTCCTTGAGTCTTCTTTTATGACTTGTTAGGCAAGGCCCAGCAGCCTACACCCTGGGGTTCACTTTGTCTGACTGCTGAGGCACGATCCGCTTCGTCTTCCTCTGAGGGCCTGTGAATTGGAGGCTTTCTGATCTGGCAGGAGGGATAGAATAATTCCTGGCCTGCTGTGCTGTCCACTGTCCTATCTAACTTTAGGAAAGTTCTTTTTCTGGCCTCAGTAGTTTCTTCACACACATGCACTGAATCTAAAAGGCAACCCTGCCCATCTGAAGTCCTTGCTAGTCCTCTGCTCCTTCCTCACCTCCCCTCCCTGGAACCCGGAGCCACTGTAATCTCCCTTGGCTCAGCCCTGTCCCCTTGATTCAGGAGGATCTGAACTGTGCCTGGGCCCCCTGCCCTGTGGAAATGGCTGGACATGCTTTCGTGGCTGGACACTCCCAGCACGCAAGCAGGAGCAATGGGAGGGCACATCCCATTTGGCTCCTGTCCATTGGCTGATTTCCAATGTCTTAAACACTGGAGTTTCACGTACTTCATACAAAACTGTGTGGTTACCACAAAGCAAATCCAGGCCCTATTGCTCAATCTCAGCTGGAGGCAGAATTCTGCTACATTTCCTAAGTCGGCTCTGAGCATGCCTAACACTTTTACGCATCTCAAAATTTTTATTTTTATTTTGCTTGGGAAAGTTTTTGAAATATTTATAAAACCTAACCCAGAATTAATCATTGTTAACCACGATCAAGACTTTTGAGGAAGTGAACTGTGAATGTTGTCAGGTAAAAGCCAGGCCACTGTCCTAGAGCCAAGACCCGCTGTGAGGCCCCAGCCTGAAGGGAGGACTCCCAGGTGTGTCACGAAGACCGGAGGGAAGCCCAGGTGAGAAGGAAGGGGTGGGGAGGAAAGGGGAGGAGGAAGGAAAGGCAGGGAAGGAGGGAGAGGGAGCTGTATGAAGGCCAAAGAGCACACCCCTCCATCTCCAGGTTTGCCAAGCCAAGCCTTTGGATGAAGGACCACTAGCTGTTGCGATCGTTGGTTGAGCGTAGCCATGAGGAGGGAAAAGTTGAGAGGAAATTCTAAGAACTTAAAAAAATGTGAAAGAGGAAGTGATATTCTGCACAAGTGTCTCCCAAAAGTCCCTGAGACCTTTCAAGAATCCACAAGTCAAAACTACTTTAATGCCCTCGCTGGTTTGGCTCAGTGGATAGAGCATCAGCCTGTGGACTGAAGGGTCCCGGGTTCAATTCCAGTCAAGGGCACATGCCTGGGTGGGGGCTCAATCCCCAGTAGGGGGCATGCAGGAGGCAGCCGATTGATGATTCTCTCTCATCTTTGATGTTTCTCTCTTTCCCTCTCCTTTCCTGGCTTAAATCAATAAAAATATATTTTTTAAAAAAAACAACTTTAACAATAATTCAGACAGTGTGTGCCTTGTCCATACACGTTCCCTACCAAGAGTTCTGGAGCCCGTGGGGCACCCCTCAAAGGCTGGCCACGGAGGTGGACCTGCGCTGCCCCACCTTCCGGAGACAAGTGGGAAAGAGCTTTCCATTCAATGTGAAACAATGCACTTGTCTAAACTTTTTGTTTTCAAAATACATCTATATATGCTAATTAACCGGGACACCATAATGGGTCAACTGGACAGGAGGTTATGCATGCAGCATCGAGGGCAGGATGGCAGGGGCCTCCATGCGCCTGCACTGGGGGAGGGCCTGATCAGCAGCGGCCGTGGCTGCTTCAAGGGCCAGAGAGGGAGTGGGCAGCACCGCATGATTTCGAATAGCATGCTGGGCTCCTAGACTACACTAATAAAAGACAAAGATGCTAATTGACCATACCACACCCACCAGCCAATCAGAGCGACTATATGCAAATTAACACAACCAAGATGGCGGCCGGCAGCCACAGAGCTGGAGCAAGCAGGAGGCTTGGTTGCCCCAGCGATGGAGGAAGCCAAGCTTCCTGCCTGCTCTGGCTGGCTGTGGTCTCTGCAAAAGGCAACAATGTTTCAATTATAGAAGCTAAATAAATCCCAGATACCTGCTTCCAGCCAGCCTCCACTGGGAGCTTAGGTGGCTAGGGGCTGTGGCCAGCCTGCAAACAGACATCAGCCCCTCACCCAGGCTGGCCAGGCACCCCAGCAGGACCCCTCACCCTGAAGGGACTGTGGCCAGCCTGCAAACAGCCATCAGCCACTCACCCAGGCTGGCCAGGCACCCCAGCAGGACCCCCTTCCCTGAAGGGGGTGTGGCCAGCCTGAAAACGGCCCTCAGCCCCTCACCCAGACTGGCCAGGCACACCAGTGGGGACCCCCACCCTGATCCAGGACACCCTTCAGGGCAAACCAGCCAGCCCCACCCATGCACCAGGCCTCTATCCTATATAGTAAAAGGGTAATATGAAAATTGACCCTAACATCAGAGCAACTGGGAATCACTGGTCATTATGACACACACTGACCACCAGGGGGCAGACGCTTAATGCAGGAGCTGCCCCCTGGTGGTCAGTGTGCTCCCATAGGGGAGCTCTGCTAAGCCACAAGCCAGGCTGATGGCTGCCAGTACAGCGGTGGTGTGGGAGCCTCTCCGCCTCCTCAGCAGCACTAAGGATGGCTGACTGCAGCTAG
>NW_005871470.1:930645-937181 GCF_000147115.1 Myotis lucifugus
CCCCCCACCCCGGGGGGGGCGAGGCACCCAAATTGGGACCCCCCAACTTGAATCCCAAGACCCCTTCCAAGGCAAACCAGCACGCCCACCAATGCACCAGGCTTATTTCATAATGTAAAGGTTATTAGAAAATTGACTTTACATCAAGACCAACTGGGATCACTTGTCATATGGACCCACCCTGGACACCAAAGGGCAGACGCTTATGGCAGAGCTGCCCCTTGGTGTCCAGTGTGCTCCATAGAGGAGCTCTGCTTAAGCACAAGCAGGCTTGATGCCTGCAGTACAGCGGTGTTGTTGGAGCTTCTCCGCTCCTCAGCAGCACTAAGGATGGCTGACTGCAGCTAGGCCTGCTCCCCACTGGCAAGTGAACATCTCCCGAGGGCTCCCGGGCTGCCAGAGAGATGTCTGACTGCCAGCTTAGGCCCAATCCCCCGGGAGTGGGCCTAAGCCAGCAGATGGACATCCCCTGAGGGGTCCCAGACTGCGAGAGGGCACAGGCCTGACTGAGGGACCCTCCCAAGTGCACAAGTTTTTGTGCACCGGGCCTCTAGTATTTTATAAAAGGAATCTTATTTATGTTAAAGGTAATGAACTTATTGTTATTTTAAATTATCAATAAAAATTCATTTTTAAATTTGTTTTTTTTCCTGACACAATGAATGTCAGTAGAGCAAAACCATAGAAACAAATCTCTGTAGCGCTCTCACCAGGTTTAAGAGTGTGAGGGTCCTGAGCGCAAGTCGTAGCCACTGCTCTCCAGCCAGCGTGGCAGCCTGTGCACCCCTGGGAGGTGCAGGGAGAGAGCCATCGGGAAACTGATGGGAGAGTCAATGATCCCACCCAGTGCTTCACCCATTACCAGCTTCCAGCTTCTACATGATGCGCCCCCCCCCCCCCCCACTATCAGCCTACAGGGTGCCAGGTCTGAGCTGCTTTTGGGTGGCAAGGCCCTACCCCACCCGGCTTCCTCAGTGGTTGTGCAAACCGCCATGCGCTTCCCACTTATTTCACCAAAACATTGCCAGCTGCTCTCCCGCCTGGCCTGCTGACTGCTCATTCACGTAGGAGGAAGCACGTAAATGCTGGGTGCCTACTAGTGTCTGCCAATGAGTCAGAGTCTTAATAGGACGTGGGTTTTGTGCTCCTACAGGACAGTCGTATCACTACCTGCTGTTTCATGGACAGGCAGACAGGCCAGAACCTGAGGAGCTTGCCTCGCTCGCTGCTCTCCCAGCAACTCCCTCATTCCAAGGCTGCTCTCCCAGCGACTCCCTCGCTACGAGGCTGCTCTCTGAGGGACTCCCTCGCTCCGAGGCTGCTCTCCAAGGGACTCCCTCGCTCCGAGGCTGCCTGTCTGTCCACGCACACTTCGCCTTGCAGGGTGGGTGTCGTTGTCTGCAAAGGAAGAGCCCCCTGAAACAGGCAGGAGCAGCTGCAGGCCACGCCCCTCCACCCACCGGAACCCGCTGGGGTGCTGAGCAGCCACCTAGCTCTCTATGCCTTTGTCTCCTTGATGATAAAATAATGTCATAATAGTCCTTGCTTTATGGGTTGCTGTAAGGACTGAATGAGTTAATACGTTAACACATTTAAGCATTATCCGACGTAGTGAGTGGCAGAGATGGTCATTATCCGCCATCTGTTTGTTTTACTTGGGCAACTTACTCTAGCTTTCTGAACCTAGGAAATGGGTATAAGAATTCCTGCCCAGGGCACTGGCGAGTCATTGAGAAAAATCACAGTCAATGCACTGACAGTGTTTGTTACTGCAGCATATTATGCAAATAAGCAAGTGTGACAGAAGCTTTATGAGGCACACACTCCTCGTGTGATGTCATTTGGGAACGGTGTTTCTGGTAAAGAGTGGTCGGTATTTCTGGCTAAGAGAGTCACGCTCGTCACCACTGCTGATCAATTCCTCATTCGAAAGCACAGCCAAACCACAGAGAAGCCGGGGGTTTCTGCACAAACACTCAAGTCTACAGAACCCGGGGGATGGGAGGGCCTACCGTGGTCCCGGGATCAGGCGGCCCATGTAGCCCTGAGTCCATCAGGAACTGAAACCTCAATAGTCCTCGGGAAGGAGGGACTCGAAGGGAACAAAAGGTCAGTTTGCAACCAGCAGTTTCTCAACCTTCCTGCGTAAACGCCGACTTTAATCATTACCAGGCGAGTGGCTGCGGCCCTGGCTCTCACTGCCGAAATGTTTGGTCCAAGCTGGAGTCACTTCCTGTCCTGACAGCTGCGGCATCTCTTCCCGCCCCCTGCGCTGCTGACTTCAGGCCCTGCCCCCAAGGCTTCTCTCCCGCTCGCCACCTGGGCATCGCCAGTCCTTAGATCTCAGCCCTGTACACGCACACGTGCACTCCCACGCACGTGCACACGCCCCTCCCATCTGAAGCCCTCATTGGTGCTTCACAGCACGTCACCATCAACTTCCTGTACTACTTTGTGATTTTGTTTATTAACCTCTGTCCCTACTGGAATGTGAGCACCAGGAGGGAAGGGCCTGGGTTTGTTTTATCCAGCGCTGTATATCATTGTCTGGAAGAAAGCCTGAGAGTGCTGAGTGCATTTAAATTATGCACTGAATGAACACACGAACAAACGAATGAATGAATGAAACACTTGACTCTACACAGTGAAAGTCCTGGTACTTGATTTCAGGTGTTTCATCCTTTCCGTTTAAGAAGAGTTTATCTTCCTTGTCCCAGCTCTTTTCACAGCGGCTGTCTGTCCGCGCAGCGCCCGTGTGTCTCCCCACAGCCTGTCCGTGCACGCACGCGGGCCGTCAGTTTCAGGGCAACTTTGCTGTCCTGGGTCCTCCTGAAGGTGGTGGGAAGCTGACACAGCGGATGGGACATCAGAAGATGGGACCTGGAGAGAGTGTTTCTCATGCTTGAAAAAGTGGGGGGCTGAGCGTGCGAAGAAGACAAGCAGAGAGCTGAGGTCTAGTCACCAACCAGCCGTCTCCAAGGCTGCCCCACCCGACCCAGAGGCAGGGCCCGCACAGGGGCTCAGGGAAGCAGCACCGCCAGGGCTGGCCTCTGTGCTAAAGGGGTGGGAAGGGTACTGACGCCGGGACCTCACCCTCCTTTACACCCAGGCTGAACAGCCTCCGGTCCCCGTTCTGAAATGCTACCTCGTGAATCCCATAGAGGAACGGCTGGCCCAGTGGGCTCACACCTGCTGCGCTTCAGACTCTCCCGGACCTTCTAAAGCCCTGTCTCCTGAGCAGACTCAATGGGACCTGGGAACCTATGTGTTTAAGGAGCTGCCAATGCTCCTTAGACAAACACTGGATACCCAGCAAGAACACGGAGCCCCAAAGGCAATGGTTCTCAACCTTCCTAATGCCGCGACCCTTTAATACAGTTCCTCATGTTGTGGTGACCCCCAATTTCATTGTTACAAATTGAACATAATAAAAGCATAGTGATTAATCACAAAACAATATGTAATTATATATGTGTTTTCCGATGGTCTTAGGTGACCCCTGTGAAAGGGTCGTTCGACCCCCAAAGGGGTCTCAACCCACAGGTTGAGAACCGCTGCCCTAAGGGCTCCTCCAGCCCATGTGCAAGCGGCAGGGGTCCCGGGGGAGGGGCGGGGCACCAAATGAGGGGCCTCAGGACAGGTGGCAGTGCCTCAGGTGCCTGTCTGGGAGCCACTTGCTTAGCAGACAGAAGCTGAGGCTACTAGAAGCCCTGTGGTACTCAGGACTGCGCTGCATAAGAACCCCCCCCCCCCCGCCCCCCGATCCTGCAGGACTTTCAGACAGCCTACCAGGCAGGAATGGGGCAGAGCTCCACCAGAGCCCCCTGCTCCTCACAGATCCCCAAATCCTTTGTGTACAGTTTCAGTGTGTTTGAATTTTCCAGAAATGCAGCCACCATGAACATTGAGGGGAAGTAGAACCTCATATATACATATACTGTATAGCAGAGTTTTAGAAAAGGTGAGAAAATAATCTCACCGAAGGCAATGCCTTCATGATATCTGAATCTCCAGAGAGCCCACTGCTCCCATCGCCCGCACAGCCTCCTCAGTCAGAGCTCCGAGCGTACTGCACCGACAGCTCCTCTGTCTCTTCCAGGCCAGCTGTGCCCACTTAGTACATAGAGGACTGATGATAGAGGATTGTCCCTCCCCCTCGCACGATGGTTAGTATAACACCATCCTGCTAAATGTTTCATGTCCTGTATAGGTACGTCTGTGATCAGTGAATTTCATTATAGGATAGTAAAGAGGATGTTATAGAATATTTAAGAAAAACAGTGTCACCCTGGCCAGTGTTCCCAGTGATTAGACGTCAGCCCACATGTGGAAGGGGTTTTGTTTCCCATCAAGAGCATGTACCCGGTGGGACACATGCAGAAGGCATCTATCAATGTCTCTATCTCTCTCTCTCTCTCTCTCTCTCTCTCTCTACCTTTCCCTCTCCCTCTCTTGCTGGGGTCCAACCCCAGCAGGTCCAGGGGTTCCCAAAGATGTGGACGGAGTCGGCGAAGAAGGAATGACACGGAGACAGCGTTCAGTTGATCAGCAGCCTAGCCAGGATCTCTAGCCAGGATCTCCAGCCAAGTTCTGTTCTGGATCTCCAGCCAAGTTCTGTTTAAGTTCTCTCGCTAGGTTCTCCAGCCAGGTTCGGTCGCCAGGTTCTGTGTTTTATTGTCTTGTTACATCTGTATTTATACCAGTTGATTTTTTTTAAATATATATTTTTTATTGATTTTTTTTATAGAGAGGAAGGAAGAGGGATAGAGAGTAAGAAACATCATGAGAGAGAAACATCGATCAGCTGCCTCCTGTACACCCCCTACTGAGGATGTGCCCGCAACCAAGGTACATGCCCTTGACCGGAATCGAACCTGGGACCCTTGAGTCCGCAGGCCAACGCTCTATCCACTGAGCCAAACCGGTTATGGCAATATACCAGTTGATTTTAATCCTGTCAATTTCTATTCCAAAGGTTAGGGCGTTTCTTATCTCCATTCCTGGGAGTAAAGAGTATGTAGCTTAAGTGTGATTGTTCGTAGTTAAAGTGATTAACTACCCGCCTGGCACTTAGTTAAGGGGTTTTATTCCCTCCCTAACTTCAGGGGAAAATCCCTACCTGGGGAAACAACCTTTCTCAGAGAGGTGACCTTGGTTAAAACACATAGTGCCAAGAAGGTGAGCAAACATATTAAGAACAGTATGCCATATACACCAGGTCCCCCGAGACATATGCTGTGCAGATGTTTCTTCCCTGCAGCAACCGTGTCAAGCAGCAAGGATGGACCGGCTTCCGGCACTCTCTCTGTCCCTCTCTCCCTTCCTTCCCCTCTGAAAAAGCAATGGAAAAAATATCCTCAAGGTGAGAATTGACAATAACAAAAAAGAGTAGTAGGTATGATGAAATTAAGAACCATTGACCTAAATCTTTTAATTCATCCCTCAAACAAAGCTACTGCCCTAGCAGGTTTGGGTCAGTGGAGAGTGTCGGCCTGCAGACCAAAGGGTCCCAGGTTCGATTCTGGTCAAGGGCACGTACCTTAGTTGCAGGCTCCTCCCCAGCCTGGGCCCTGGTCAGGGCTTGTGCAGGAGGCAACCAATTGATGTGTTTCTCTCATATCGATGTTTCTGTCTTTCCCTCTTTCTTCTACTCTCCCTTAAAAAAAAAAAAAAAAAAAGCTACTGCTTCAAGATAAAGACACTATTTTCTTTGACTTGTCCTTGTCTATTCGTTTGTCCTTGGCCTATTCCATTCTTCAGCCACAGTTTGTGGACACAGACAACAATGTTGTGAGGGCAGATCTGGGTGGAGTGGGGCAAGGGGGAAGAAAATGGGGGACATCTTAATAATGTCAACAATAAAAATAAAATATAATTTAAAAATAAAATAAAGTGGAACTACAAAATTAATTAATTGATTAATTTTTTTTTAAAGAAGGGCTTGACCCAACAATGTTGGCTGACATCTCTGAGCAATAGCTTACACAGTGGAGCTGGAAGGTCTTAACATATTGTCCTTCTCCCTTTTCAACATCCTACTCCCACTCCTTACCTGTGCTATAGTGTGTACTTTGGCTGCTAAATGTTACTTAAATCTGAACTCACCTTTGTGACTGCCCTTCATTCATGTCAGAAATGCTTCCCTTCACTTCCTCAAGAGCTCTCAGTCCGAGAAACAATAATAAGGCTACCAAGAGAGATGACCTAAGGGAAAAGGAGACATTGTACCAGGCTAAATCCCCGCTAAGAAACAGTCTTCATGTAGAGATGATGAAGGAAGTTGCCAGAGTAGATCCTCTCCTGTGGTTTCCCACGTTGCTGTGCAAAGAGAAACCAGCACATGCTAAATGAGCAATGAGTTCTAGATCCATTTGTGTGTGTGTGTGTGTGTGTGAGTGTGTGTGTATGTGTGTGTGTGAGTGTGTGTGTGTGTGTGTGTGAGTGTGTGTGTGTGAGTGTGTGTGTGTGTGTGTGTGAGTGTGTGTGTGTGAGTGTGTGTATGTGTGTGTGTGTATGTGGTGTGTGTGAGTGTGTGT
>NW_005871471.1:0-8815 GCF_000147115.1 Myotis lucifugus
GAGCTTTTAGAAAATGGCTTAAAAGGGAGCACCGACTTGATTTTTTAAGTCAAAAGGGAACATTTATTTCAGGCTTAGACAAGAAGCATTTGAGAATGTCTAGAGTCATTGAAAATAAGTTAGAAGACTCCCTGGAATAGTGGAGTTATGGAGCATTAGAATTTTCATTTATTCAACACATTTTAATTGAGCAGCCACTACGTGCCAGGCCCTGGGGGAACGACACAGAGGAGGACCTTGCCTCAAAGATCTTTATTTCTAGAGGTTACGGCATTTGCCTTTGGCTGCAAAATAGATGAAGCACACAGTGTTGAGGACAGAACTCTTGGACCTGCCTGCCTTGACACCCGCTTCCAGACTGGGCTAGAGCCTCCTTCTGTGCCCCTGCACTGCACTTCCCAGGCATGATGAGTACTTAGCACATTGTGTGCAGATGCTTGCATAAGTGTCCCTCCTCCTCTCTGGAAAGCGGCCTAAGAAAAGTGACCATGTCAGTCTTATTCATGGTTTATATTCCTAGTTCATGCTTGTTGACTATTTTATTGGATGGATGGATGGATGGATGAATGGATGGATGGATGGGTGGGTGGGTGATTTGCCAGGTTATGATCAGAGCTCTTTGCATAGAGAGGCAGTCTGACAGAGTAGTTAAGAGTGTGTGCTCTACATTAGCTGTGAGACTTTGGGTCAGTTTTTCAATTTCTCAATGCCTCAGTTTCCTCATGTATAAAACGAGTATAGAAATAGTGCCTTCATTATAGTGTTGTTAAGGGAACTGCATCAGGGTAATACATATGAAGTGGTTAGCAACGCTCTGAGAGTTACTCAATAAATATCTGCTATTGTTACCAATGTGGAATGACAGTCTCCTGGGTGGCAGTTTGCTATTCACATATTGCATCCCTGCCCTTTCAGCTCTATTACAGATCAAAGGATGTCAATGAGGAAGCTAAAGTTATTACTTTGAGTTCAAGATCTCAGAAAAGATTAAGAAGAAAATTTGGAAATGAATATAAGTAGGATATTGAACAATAAAATTTTAAAAAGTTCAAGAGGCATGTCTAGAGCAACATTTCTCAGGCAATACAATGGCTCTCCAGCTCTCACCACACCCTCCACAAACATCAGAGTACCAGTTCATCTCTGTTCTGGAACACACTTGGTATGCCTCATAGAATGTCATGCCCAATAAGCATCAGTGAAAGTTCACTGATGCAGAAGAAAGAAAGAAAAGTGTGTGTGTGTGTAGGGGGGGAGGGGGGGGGCGGGGATTCATTTGAAGTAGAATCTTATCTAAACCTAAGAGTGTTATATTATCTTTGTTTCTTTTGAAAATCTAATAATCCTCTTTTTGTGTAAGACCTTGAGTAGAGTTATCATACTACTTCCTCATATGCAGTTACGTATTACTTTCTAAATGCTTCCTTCTACTTCTATCAGAGGAAATTCATTTGGCCACTTCCCCAACCATGAGGGAAGTATCATTTAGTCATCCATTATAAAGTAATTTTTAAGTAAATTAGCTTATTGTCATCTCATTGATAGAAAAAAATAGGCATAGAAAGAATATGTAACTGACCCTAATACTTTACTTACCAACTCTTTTTATTCTTTGAGGCCACAGATATTTTATCTACTCCACAGGGACAGCTTGGTCCTTACATCCTATATAATAAAAGCCTAATATGCAATTCAACCGAATAGTGGAACAACCAGTTGCTATGATGCACACTGACCACCAGGGGGCAGACGCTCAATGCAGGAGCTGCCCCCTGATGGTCAGTGTGCTCCCACAAGGGGAGCGCCCCTCAGCCAGAAGCCGGCTCACTGCTGGCAAGCGCAGCAGCAGTGGTAGGAGCCTCTCCCACCTCCGCAGCATCACTAAGGAGCAGCGAGCAGGCGGGCAGTAAGGAGTGAGGGGTCCCAGACTGCGAGTAGGCACAGGCTGGGCTGAGGGACCCCCTCACCCTCAGTGCACGAATTTCATGCACCAGGCCTCTAGTTTTTAATAAGATGTTTCATTGCCTAAAACTTTAAACAAAAAAAAATTAAATTGTGTTGGCCTAGTTCTAGTTTTGATGGGCAGGAAAATCAGTTTATAATATAGGACAAAATGTTGTTCCACTGGTTTCCTCCATTTAGCAGGAAACAAACACTGATGTGAACATGAACAGGTGATATGGTACCCCATGACCTTTGGGATGAATTCTTTCTTCCAGACCAATGGGAGTCGCCATATTACCCTCTTACATCAAACTCTCTGAAGGTTCAATAGAGTCACCTGAAAGGAATCTCTTAGAAGGAGAGGAAATAAAATGCAGGTAGCGAAGAATAGAGTGAAGAAATAAAATGGAGTTTCTATGGTCAAGCTGCTGAATTGTTAAAATCAAGTAGGCTGAGCCTTGAAAAATGATTCTATTCTTGCTTTCACTATCTGGGAACTTAAACCTTTGAACCTTCCAGTTGTACCTGGAATATAAATGTATAAATCCTATAAGATAACCTTCTAACAGCCCTCAAGGATTTAGGGGGGAAAAATGTTTAGTTGACCAGACCACCTGGCACCCAGTCTCCAGACCACCTGGCATCTATCATACAGAGTGACACACAACCGGACACATGGCATTTGGCTGATAACTGTCCTGGATCAATACAAGGGCCAATAATGCAAGACTGATTATTCTCAAAGATGTGACTTCTACAATAAGAACTCTTAACTTTTCTTTTTCTTCAGAACAGTTCTAGGTTTTAACTAGCTGTGTTTCCAGTTGGCAAACTCTAAGACCCTTGAATAAATCTTTTATCATTTTTTCTATTAAAGCTTCCTGATTCATTTATGCTTGATTGATATTAGAAAAATAAGAGAAACACAATTGATAACTGTAATAAAAGCAACCCTCAGAAGATGTTGTCCATTATCTGTATAAACAGTTTCCCTAATGGAATTCTCACTACTTCAACCAAGCAACCTCTTCCCCTTGAGGTAGCTCATATTGATTAAAGGTTTTCTCAAGAATCATCTCTGAAAACAATAAAACTATTCCAAGCCTTCCCTTCCATGACAGCTATAATACCACTTAAAAAGTCTTAGATCTGTTAAGACCTCCATGACATGCTCTTCCCCCTAACCTTTTCTCAACATTTCCTGTTGGAAATCTTCCAGACACTCTCCATCTAGCTTCCTAGGGTGTCTGAAGTGACGGTTTTTAACAGCTGGAAGAAGGATGCTCATCAAAGCCAAGAGCGGTAGCCCCCTTTTCTCAGCCATGGCACAGTACTTCTATAAATACATACATAAGAATATTGGTACTATGGTCTGAATATGTACCCCTAAAATTCATGTTGAATTCTAACTCCCAAAGGTGATGGGAAGTGCTTAGGTCATGAGGAGGGAGCCTTCATAAATAGGATTAGTGTTCTTATAAAAGACGCTCCAAAGCCCAGCAGGTGTGACGTAGATGGTTAAGTGTCTTCCCATGCACCAAGAGGTCACCGATTTGATTCCCAGTTAGGGCACATGCCTGGGTTGCAGGCTCAATCTTTAGTAGGGGGCATGCAGGAGGCAGCCAGTGGATGTTTCTCTCTCTCTCTCCCTTCCTCTCTCTGAAATCAATAAAAAATACCTTTAAGCCCTAACCAATTTGGCTCAGTGGATAGAGCATCGGCCTGAGGACTCAAGGGTCCCAGGTTCAATTCCGGTCAAGGGCATGTACCTTGGCTGCGGGCACATTCCCAGTAGGGGGCATGCAAGAGGCAGCTGATCCGTGTTTCTCGCTCATCGATGTTTCTGTCTATCCCTCTCCCTTCCTCTCTGTAAAAAGTCAATAAAATATATTTTTTTTAAAATACCTTTAAAAAAAGAGAGAGGGGCTCCAGAGACATCCCTCGCCCCGTCCACCATGTGAGGACCCAGCAAGAAGGTGCTGGCTATGAACCAGGAAGAGGCCTTCACCAGAATGCAACCAGGCCAGCAACTTGATCTAGTCTCCAGAAATGTGAAACATTTCTGTTGTTTATAAGCTACCCAATCTGTAGAATTTTGCTATAACAACCCAAATGGACTAAGACAATTGGATCACTTATTTATTTGCCAACCATATCACAACACTATTGGCTCATAATGAGCTTAAAGTCAAGTAAAATTTCTTAGTCTTTTTTACTTAAACTGGCTCACAGGCCACATTTTCCCCCCATATTACCCTTGGGCAATTGACTTTGTGAACTAAAGAACAAGACTTTATATTTCCCCCAAAGTTTTACCCTCAGTCATTCTCTTATCTGCTCAGTCTTTTAATTCCACCCCATAACTTGGGTTCATCTGCAAATTTGACCACCCATACTTCCTATGACTTAATTCAGGTGGACACTAATGCTACAATGGTCAGAACAAAATACATAGCCCCTGGGCTCACCACTAAAGACCCACTCACCATCTTTATAAAACACTTCTTAAAATTATTTCATTTAATTCTTACAACGCTCCTATGAATAAGATACTATCATCATTCGACATGTGAGGACAGAGATTCAGAAAAGACTACCTGAATTGCCTGATGTGATACAGCTAATAAACAACAAATAAGAAACAAGCCTTGCCCGGCTGGACTGGCTCAATTGGTTGAGCATCGTCCTGTGCACAGACCTGGGTTTTGGGTTCAATCCCCAGCCGGGGCATGTACGGAAGGCAAGGGATCGAAGTTCATGTGTTTCTCTCTCTCTCTCTCTCTCTCTCTCTCTCTCTCTCCATTCCTTTCTCTAAGCATGTCCTCAGGTGAGGATAAAAGAAAAAAAAAAGAAACAAGCTTTAGGGTTTCTGTTTCCAGTGTTTTTTTCAAAGACAGATTTTTAAATACAGTAATTAAATAAATATGCAATCTCTGTTTCCTTCCTCCCCACCCAAGGGTATCAACAGAGACTAATTAAAATCAAGAAACCTTTTCCAGAGACCCAGTAGGTAAAACAGACTAAAAGCAAGCTGCTTTGATAGAAGCAAGGTGGGGGACACTTAGCCTCATCTCTCTGTCCCACCTGGGACATCCCCTCAACCTTGCCCTAGATCAGTGATGGTGAACCTTTGAGCTCGGCGTGTCAGCATTTTGAAAAACCCTAACTTAACTCTGGTGCCGTTTCACATATAGAAATTTTTTGATATTTGCAACCATAGTAAAACAAAGAATTACATTTTTGATATTTATTTTATATATTTAAATGCCATTTAACAAAGAAAAATCAACCAAAAAAATGAGTTCGCGTGTCACCTCTGACACGTGTGTCATAGGTTCGCCATCACTGCCCCAGATGGTAATGTGACACCTTACAGTCCTTAGAGTACATTGGGAAGTCACTAGCCAGGTGCATGTCCTCAAACTGTAACCTTTTCTAAAAGTAATTTTTAAAGTAAGACTAGGTTTGTCATCCCTTATTTTTATAATACATTCTAAAATTTTGTGGGAGAACACCCATCTAAGAGGTTTAATAATCTTTTACAAGGAACACAAATGTTTTAAAATTTGAAGACATCTTTGGGTTTATTCAAATGTTTATTTTAACAGATGAAGAAACAGCAGCCCAGAGAGGAGAAGTAACCCAGAATTATTCCGTGGAGGAGCAAGAACAAGAACCCAAGCCTGGACCCTCCTAGGCAGGTAAATTCTTCTAATCATACCATGGAGTCTCGCTTTTAGAAACCTGACCCTTTTGATTATAAAACAACACCTTTCACAAGACGAAGTTTCTGGTTCCCACTTAAGTAGCTAACAGAGACATATTATATACTCAATGTTATAATGGCATTTAAGATGACACAAAGGGGTAAAGTGTGGCAACTAGCTTTAGTAGTGAGAGGCCTTGAAACACTGGCTCTTAGTTAACAGGCATTACACAGGTTCCTTTGAAGTATATGCAGAAAACTTCATGCAAAATTTGCAAATATTCCAAGGAGTTCATACATGTTCCCCATGCCACCCCCCAACTTTTGGCCTCCAGGTTAAGAACCTCTGGCCAATTCCAGTACAAGTGCCAGTGTCGGGCTTGCATAGCACCAGCTACTATCTTATTTCTGGGTCTGTTGGTTAGAGGCTGCTTCTGTGTCAACAACCTTCATCTTTTATTTAAATGGAGCAGCATCTTATTCTGGAGGAACTTTGATGAAGAGAGGAGTAATGTTTTAATAAGTTATTAGTTAACCAGATGGGGCAAATTAATAGAGAAATATAAGATGAAAGCATTTTCTTTCAAAAATGTTAACAATAAAAGTGGGGATGGTCAGTGTTCATAATAGGAATTTATTTTTTTTCTGTTTCTTTTTATTTTAAAAAAAGAAAGAAAAGGAAATAGAATTTTTAAAAAACCTAGATTACCACTAGCTGCCTACTCACTTTTATTAAACCAATAGCCAATGGGGAAAAAAAGAGTAGGGGTGTGGAAAAAAAAGAAATAAATGTATCTTCTGAATGACTGTTTCTTAATCCTTCCCTTTTGCTAGAGAAGATTTATGGTTCTGAAATGGTTCACAACAATTTCTTCATTTAAAATAGTTTTTCCAGCGGGCATAGCTCAGTGGTTGAGCATCAACCTATGAACCAGGATGTCATGGTTCAATTCCTGGTGAGGGCACATGCCCAGGTTGGGGGCTCAATCCCCAGTTTGGGGCATGCACGAGGCAGCCGATCAATGATTCTCTCTCATAATTGATGTTTCTATCTCTCCACCTCCCTCCTCTTTGAAATCAATAAAAATAAAATAACCAGAAAAAATAGTCTGGGCAGCTCTGATATTACTTTAAAGTTATTGATAATAAGGCTTGATTTTACTAATTCAAAAAGTATCTGATAGACACGCAGCATTTGGACAGCACTGCTACGGGAGGCAGTATGGTGTGATGAACCATTTTGGAGTGAGAGAGTCCAGGACTGAATTCCAGTATTACCTCCTCCTTAGCTTTGACAATAAATGAGGTACAAAAACTTAATGAGCCCCAGTTTCCTAATCTTTGAAATGAGGTCATATATATTTTATCTCCTTTATGACATTATGAAATAACATTTTGAAGAGTAACCTCTCTTAAAAAGACTTGTAATTTAATAACTAATAAAGTTCCTATGTTGTGCCTTAGAAATGATCTCATTCTCCTTTATTCTTTGCCTGGTATTCATAGCCTTAGCAATAGTGCATTAGCATAATGTGTAGTAATCATAACAGTTAACATTCATTTAGCCTTTCCTATGTATTATCCTAAATACTTTACACTTTTTAATCTTCCAAGAAATCATATGAAGTTCTATTATCATTCCTATTTTCCAGTCGAGGAAATAAAGTCCAAGCTGTGGAGTAGCTTAGCCAGGGTCAAACCCAGACAGAATCCAGAGCCAGAGCTTGTTAACGACTCTCCAACTTGCCTTTTGCCAGGATTCTCACCCAGCTCCCTGTGTGTTCACCATGGGGCGCATTAACTAAAGGGGTTCAAATATATGGTGACAGGTGGAAACTGAACTTTTGCCTGTGAACATGCAATAGAGTATGCAGATATCAAATTATAATGTTGTATTCCTGAATTTATATAATGTTATTAACCAATGTTACCTCAATATGTATAGTTAATTTTAAAAATGGAAATCATGCCCTGGCTGGTTTGGCTCAGTGGATAGAGCGTCAGCTGCGGACTGAAGGGTCCCAGGTTTGATTCTGGTCAGGGGCACATGCCTGGGTTGTGGGCTCGATCCCCAGTGGGGGACTTGCAGGAGGCAGCCAATCCATGATTCTTTGTCATCATGGATGTTTCTATCTCTCTCCCACTTCCTTCCTCTCTGATATCAATAAAAATATATTTTTTAAAAAATAAAAATGGGAATCATTTAAGTTAAGCACCTCACCAGTGCCTGCCACAGCGGTACTTAATAAATGCTGTTTCTGTTCCTGAAGACTTCTACATGATAAGATTCATGTATCTTAATCCAAATATCATTTTAAAATATATTTTTATTGATTTCAGAGAGGGAGAGAGAGACATAAACATCAATGATGAGAGAGAATCATTGATTGGCTGCCTCCTGCACACCCCTTACTGAGGATGGAGCCCTCAGCCCAGGCATATGCCCTGACCGGGAATTGAACCATGACCTTCTGATTCATAAGTCTACGCTCAGCCACTGAGCCATACCGGCTGGGCTTAATCCAAATATCTTTATGTCTTAGGATATTCCCTCTGGTATTCTTGACAAACAAACCCACATTCATTCAAAGAGGGAAAAGAACATTTCATCTCACCCAGTTGAGGCCTGTAGTTTTATCGGTTACAAAATTTTTTGGTTGAAAATATTTCTCCTAATATGCCCAGTTGTTGTGAGCCTTCTCTACGTTTACTTGAGAATGAACAAAGTTTTTAGGAAACAAACCATTGTTACCCATTTAAAAGAAAAAGTTGGAGTTCAGCACATCTCCCCTTTTCACTACAAGCCTACCCATCGCCATGCACTTAGAAGGCAAAAGAGAAGGAAACCAACAGTAAATACTGTGTCCTCACTGTTCTTCTCAGGAGAATGAAAAATCCACTTCACTAAACTGTCAGCAAACTTTCTTTCTTTTAGTACAGTTTATCATTTAAGTAGCTCACTTCTAAGTACAAGATCACAAAGTGTAATTAGAGTACGTAATGTAATTGCCTAAAAGCAGGTTTTGACATAACTCTATAAACTCCTGCCTTTCCCTTCTCTCCTCCTCCCGCCCCCCCCCCACCCCCCATCATTTCAGTAACTAGCTGACCTGGAATGCTAACCAGCCCAGTAGGGAAATGCCCCTTGGATCTGGGGGTTTTCAG